>NW_018484275.1:0-3037 GCF_002113885.1 Mizuhopecten yessoensis
TATATGTACAGATATGTTAGACACGAAAGTAAACACTGCATGGCTTTTAAAGATAAACAATGTATGGAAGGCTTTCCCATCGCTCTTTTTTTCTATCTCCTACGAGAAAGAGTACCAATTGGGTCGTAATTTTTCTGATTTTAGCGCTGCTTGCCTATTAACTAAAGCAATGAGAAAATTAAAAAGGACAATAAAAAAGAAAACATCTTTGCTCCGTAACGAGGATTCATCCTTCTCATATCTTCTCGGACGTCCTGAATATAAAGCATGGAGCTTAATCACTGCGCCAATGCTGATAATATTGTTATCTTACTACGTTTTTGGTACATTTATGATTATCTCTTCAAAATGTTCTAACTACTTTTAAAATCGCCCACAATTTGTCATTGTCTTTGTATAAACTGAAAATGTTAACTGTCGTAAGTTATCAAATTTCTCGTGTTCTCAAATCAGCGGAATAATACTGACGGAAACAGAACTCCGAAAATCGAAGTCGCTTGAGCGATTTACCCAAACCTATCGTCACACTTATATAGAGCACAGTGTCAACAAGCATCAGACTGACAAGTATAAATTCGAAACTGAGCATGCAAAGTAAGTGTTACATATATATATAGCGAAACAAGCATGATTATTCATCAAAATCAATGTCACAAGACTTAATGACGAACTATGTTTGTGTGTCATAGGGTTGTCGAATACGAAATCCTTCCAATTTTAAATGAACAGTTAGACATTTATTTACACAGCTAAAATCCGTTTTCAACGACATATGTCTTCATTAAATACAGCGATTTCAGACAGCACAGAACAGCCAAAGTAAGCATTGCTTTACCAAAACATAGTTCCCGTTGTAGTTCCCTGCGAGTGACAAGCCAAGACAATCCAATAGTTAACCTCCCAATGATACATGTAAAGCAGGCTTCTCGAGTTGAAGGACGACCCTTTGTGCTTTTGATATGTGGTGTTGCATGACATATGACAAAGCTGCACATACATGTACAATGACTGATGATCTGCTGGTGGTAATCAGTGATTAAGGAATAAATATTATGGCGTCTCGCTTGACATCCAATTTATATGATAAGTGCCGTATAATAAAATGTTCAATTTGGTTCGGTACGAAAATAAGACAATATTACGCAAATTTATTTATTTTATTCCCGTTGTGCACAAAATCCGGTGTCAGTCCGTTGTTTGCCTAAAGCTAGAAATTTCAAACAGCTGAATGCAAAAATCGTAGTGTAAATATCTGTTATCATTGTATAGTGAAAACACTTTTCATAATCTTGCAACATAGTGTAGTGTCTATTTATGTGTTTTCTTTGCATGGTTTAGCAAGTTTGTTTGACCCATCTGGTCATTTGAGGACGCACCTCCATGTAAAATGAATGCCTGTTTGCTGGAGGCAGCATGTTGTATGTTGCTGTATTAGCCTTGTAACGATAGCCTTGTGAATCTGACTCCGACTTTTTAGGGAGCTACTTAACAAAAATACCATGCCGCAGGAATCCAGCACGGTATTCAATCTGATTATATTCAACTTGAATACAGGTAAAACATTCATTACATTGACCCTTAATGGTGAATGTTAAGCAGACAATATCAGGAAACGTTACATTTACACCTTATTGCGCATGTTTATCTGGTGTTGATTAAGTTAAAGTTGGTACTCATTCCATGTTTCAAAGACTAGTGTTCATTACTATGACAAAATGATAAAACCAAAACAATGTACCGGGTTCAGAACATATTCCTGAAACCGTTCTCATGCTCAATAAGAACTTTCTTGTAACTCGCAAAAACCTGTGACACTGCCAAAAAGTCAATTATAATCATTGTAAACGCTATTCGGCTTTATGCCTCTCCAAGTTCTTACAAATCACTAAATCTGATTATGAATTACTTTCCACCATGAGAAGAAATAGTCATTTTGCGCTGAATCAGAGTTTGAGAATGAAAAAGTTTTACAGGTTACAGACCATGGATTCATCCTGAAATTTCGAAATAAACATTTCTGGAATATAGCAAATTTTCCAACCTCCTATTTCATGTTTTCAATGAAAGATCAGAAGTGAAATGAAATGCAGAGCTCTCCATATATATGGAAAGACACCTTCAAAATATTCTTACATTAACACCACCATAACTATTTAAATGAAACTTTTCACTGACAGAAAATGTCATTTGTTAAAGAGATTATAATAAATACATTTCATTTATGGCTTCATATATCATATGCAACCAATAGTTTTGCAACATTAATTTTGTTTAAAGAGTAAATTGTAGGTAGATTATTTCTTTCGTTGTGATGAATGATTCTGGTACACCTTGTTAGGTTTACCATAGCCGGTCATTTGTCAATTGGTCGAAATCCCAGTCCACAGTCTCTTATCTTTCAGTATATTATAAACGGCGCCGTAGACTTCCTACAGGTTTTCCAGACCTACCTACGTCAGTGATACGTATGGAAGAGAAAGCAAACGGTCCTAGACATTCTCGTTTCGTAATAGGTCATTTATAACTGTCCGTAAGCCGCCACAACCGTTTGTAACGTTGGTTACCCCAGCACGTGGTAGATCGCATGTCAGTAAGTCAGTAATTGTGCGGTTTTGACATATCATCCAAAGAGTTCAAGTACTGGTTAGGGTACGTTAGTGAAGAGGCCATATTTCTTTGTAATTAGTGTTTTCAAGTAACATATACAAATTAATTAACACAATGTATCAAGCTAAAATAATCAGAAGGTGTGAGGTATGATCTTCGTATCATAATTATACTGTACCGCCAACATATACAGTTTATTATTTACTCTGGTGGTCAGTCCTGACTCCAATAACTGGTCGTCAATAGTTGAAGACACCGCATCAAAGCAAATCAGTTATATGAAAGCCATACTTGTGACTTGTTATTGGCATGATTTCATTTCAAAGTAGTATATGTACTTTTACAATATCATGAAACGAGATGTATAACTATTATCATTGTCATTCTTAGGTAGCAGAGTACAGTAGAGGGTTGTGGCCATGGGTGATAT
>NW_018484276.1:0-3043 GCF_002113885.1 Mizuhopecten yessoensis
AAAAAAAAAACATGTACAATTACATACAAAACTTGTGCAAACACAGAAATTATAATCATTAGCACTAATTTTTATCTATATCAAGCAATGGTAAAACCTCTTTATAAATTCATTACTTTTATGTATCATATAACGAGAGGCCCATTGGGCCGGTATTATTCTACTGTTATTCACCTCAAACCTGAGACTTTCCAATTGTCAAGGTCAATTTATGTAAATATTCTAAATATCAATGCTCTACACATAATGAATGTTTTTCGAAAGACTTTATTTCTCTATACCTTATGAATTTCAGTGGAAAATTTAAACTTTTTTTATTTATGTGACCTTCAAAGTTTGTCAAGGTCATTCTTTCAGATCCAACAGTTCATAGCACTTCACACCATTAATCTACAGACAAAGTATCAGACTGCTCTTGGTTGTTCTGCGAAAGGTGTTGAAAATGTTTCAACACACTGGATACCTGTGGCCTTTTAAAGTGGATCAAGGTCATTCAGTTGAACAAACTTGATAGCCCTTCATTCAAACATGCTATACTACTAGCCAATTATCATCATCCTAGACCTCTGGGTAATCATTTTAACCAAAACTTCTACCATGTTTAATCGTGGAGAGCTATCTTCATTTCGATGTATAAACTTACGTGGAATATTGCGGGTAGCTTGCGTAGTTTCGTCCCTTTGACCAGGAGAAGTGAAGGGGGACCACACTTTGTTAGGTTATACAGGAACAACTTAAACCACACAGAATTCACCTGTAGGAACAATAAACCATCATTTTATTTGATATCTACTAAATAATGAAAACCATAAAGGTGATTCTAAAGACATGAATTAACATAATACAATAGCCAACAAACTAGACAGTCAATGGCTCAACCATTCTTTTATTGTATGTTTTTTTAAACAAATACATTGTACATTTTTGTACAAACAATTAGGCCAAAAAAATGTATGCTTCAAATTCAGGTACCCTGGCTAACCCCAGTTTTTAACTCCGACCATTACAATTTATCTCACTTGAATGCACCTAAATGTCCATTTTGAATGTGCTGAACATCTTCAGCATCTTTATGATGCTTCTCAAGTATTTCACAGGCATGAATCAAATTTGTCATTTTTTAAATAAGCCCCCTTCCTCAAAAAAAACGAAAGAAAAAAGAAAAAAAAACAACCTACCAACCTACCCTATCTTTTCAAGTCATATAAACTGAAACATACATATTAAATTTCCTCTTGCCTTTAAAAGTAAATTATTGAAAATACAGTAGAATTAAATATGCCATTGCCTATTTTTGAGTGTGAAATCTACAATAAATGTGAAGCATGGCTTTATAACCATGTCATACAAAATCTACCATTATGTATGGGATCTGCTACTCTTGTTCATCATTGAGGCCCTTTTCCCTAGAGCTATTTTCAAAAAAGTTCTGAGGTCTACTGACATGAAACTTTACTTTTTTTATGCAAACATTTCTTCAACTGATTACATATCTTATTTTCTTCTGCATGGGATTGTTTTGGCATTGTATGTTTCGAAAATCAGTCTGTGAGAAACCTTACAGTGTATGGAACACAACGGGGAAAGGAATCTCTGAACCGTTGTCAGAATACAAGCCACAATGGGAAAGGGAGAGTCGGAAACTTTGTCAGCTATCTGATTATGGCAGTGTTAAGTGTGGAGTCTGCCTACCTCTGGTACAGCCGGTCCTATATGTTGGGGAGTACAACTGCTCACCGGCTTGATCTCGTAGCTCAAGGGTGCCATGGAAACCAGCAACCTGCATAATATTACATGTATTTCACCACCGTTAAAATTCACAGTTGGAATTTTTTTATGTTTGAAACATGAAGACATCCTATTTCAGCATATAAAATATACTGCATTAAACATTTTATCATATATACTCATTGTCTCAATACAGTTGGAGTTTACATGTACAAAGTACCTAATGCAGCGCACATTCATGTCAGTGATTCTTTTATTCAAGCTGGTCAAACTTATGAATCCTGATTGTAAGGCTGTTTACCTTTATTTTACCTCGTTAAATCATGAGGGCAGTCAGTGATAAATTCAACTATCTCAAAATTATTTAATCCGATGATTATAAATGATTCATGAGTGAATGCAACCCTAGCCATAGTGAAGCATAGCGACTACCCGCCTTTGTATTTCTCTGTAGGTGTATATACAGTGAACACAACTCTGGTTACAGTAAAGTCTATATAGTGAACACAATCCTTGTCAGTGTAAAGTATAACACAGTTCCTATCAGACAGCCTCTACCACACTAAGTATTCTGTCTGGAGCTGTAGATACTGTATAGTGAACACAATCCTTGTCAGTGTAAAGTATAGCACAGTTCCTATTTGACATAATATTCCTCTGTAATGAACACAACTCCAGTCAAAGAAGTCTATAGCTAAGCTTCTATGTGACCGTCTCTCTATACAATAGTACATTTCTGTGGCCATATATGTTGTGAACACAACCCTTGGTCTGCCAAAGAAGTTGGTAGCATACCATAGCTCCTATCAGACTTACTCATAGTTCCTGTTTAAAACTCTGGCTCTAGTCGCGGGATCCAGACCCAACAGGCTCTCACAACGGATCAGGTCGACAGCCAGACCAGTCTTGGTGTCGCTCTCAAATGTCAGGTCCTTATTGTACCTCAGAAACTTCAGCGTGTCCCTCAAAGTCAAGGCGTGCACAAAGTACCTTCGGGCCTCCCCCTCTGCGTCTGAGCCAACCTACCACACATAAATGTTTCTAGTGAGTCAACATTATTTCTGCTGTTACCACTATTTCATTAGCTATGAGCCAACTGGAACGGCTCTAAATCTTAAAACAAGTGAAAGAAACGATTTTCCAGACTTATATATAGGAATGTTATGCGAGTGGTAACAATCCTCCGAGTGATCAGGATGATTGGTCATCACGTTAAACCATTGATCCAAATCCAATAACTAGGCCCCTTTCGGGTATCCGGTTCAACCTATTTGTCTGTTTTTAAATGTAACATTTTCGGGTATAAATCCTGGCG
>NW_018484277.1:0-3043 GCF_002113885.1 Mizuhopecten yessoensis
TCTGATATTGTGAAATGTTAATATTCTTACGGAAAAAAAGTTGTGATAAGGGACAAGGTTTTCTATAGTATTTCACAATATCCCCTTTCTATCCTTAGGTATGTAATATCGTTTGTTCAAAGAAAGTTTAACATTATGTCATTTTGTGCATAAACATCGACGACCTGAGTGTAACATTTCACCGACAGTCATAGCAAAATATAGATACTGTTCAAAAGTGCTTCTCGCTTGATAATGGCGGGGAAAAAAATCTTTACTGCATCCTTTATAACACCTTCAATATAGTTTCTGTAATTTAAGAAATGTTTACGATGCCTGTCAGATGTACGTATTTAAAAGGCAATAAATCTCGCAATATTTGAATCCAAAAGCAGGTGTAATTTAACATTTAATATACAGATACGGATACGACACGTTGTGTTTTTTTCTTATCGCGACATGAGATCTTGTTTCTTTTTCATTATTACCACATTAACACGTAAGAATATATGGTGTAGTGTAATTATAGGAATGACTTACATCAGAAGAATGCGTACGTTCGATGTACTTTATGTGCCGACTCGTGTTTCCAGATACCGGTAGTACTAGTATTGTATAGTGATATTTCAAAGTGAGACGTCCGCATGTAATACAATGTTATTGCCTCGGTAATGTTGCTATATGGACGGGCGGCTTTGATCTTGTTTAACAAAGCGTACAAATTGATTTTCTCCTAGCTTTTGACGGATTTCATTTAATTTTCCTCATCTTTTTATGGTAGTCGCAACCAACTTCTATTGATATTGACGATAACGAATGGGTATCCGAACAGGCGTAACAATGGTTACGTACAGGCCGGAGTCCTCTGGCGAGGTCTTACTTTGGTTTATTAAACTACAGAATGTTTACGTGAACTTGTCCTTTAAAACACTTCATAAAAATACCTCCCATTTCAGTGTATCGAGTAAGACCATATACAGAGTGGAATCATTTTCATATTTACTTTGTATGACATTAGAAATTTATCCTAGGATCACGTGAAGAAATAAAAACCTTTAGATAGCAACATTAAGCGATTTGTGCTACATGTATTGCATTCCAAGATTTATCCTTTACAAACTCGGTTGCTTGTATAAATGTAATGCGTTCATCCCCTTGACACTCGATTTGTGTTTTACATTCGGAGTTTGATCTTTTGCATAGTCGATTGTTTGTAGAACTGTAGATTTATCATTTATCTGCTTGATTGTTTGCACTATATCAGGCGTTTGATGTTACACATACTCGATTTGTTGTAAGACTAGTAGATTAACGTATTTATACCTACTACACTTATTCTTAACACATTCAAATATATCACATTATGAAATTGATCCTTCAGATACTCAATCACATTCTAGATAAGGAGATTTATTCTTGAGATGCCCGAATATTTGTTCTTCATCAGGATATTTATCCTTCAGATACTCGAAATTTTGTTTTTCATCAGGATGCTTATCCTTAAGATACTTGAATATTTGTTCTCAACTGAAGTTTTATCTCTTATTTGCTCGATTTCTTGTTCTCCATCAGGAATAGATTTTCGATTTCTAGTTCTCCAGTAGGAGATGTATCCTGTAAATGACCAGGTGCTAATTCTTCATCAAGATATTTATCCTTTATATAATGGCCTGTTGTTCGACACTAACTGTTTTACATTACTTGTTATATTGTAGTGTACTGTAGGGATATCCTTTACATGGAGGATATACTTAAGAACTGATGAATTGCTAACAGAGGTTATTTAGACGGGATTTCCAGGTAAACAATGTTATTGTTCACAACGAAACTCCGAGCATCCCGTTTAAACACCACAGTGATTTGTTACAAGGTTAATGGGGATCTAGAAAAGAGATGTTCAGTTTTCAAAGATAAGTTCCTGCTCTCAAACTCAACTGCCTGCCATCAAAGTTTAGGCCCTTTTATCGAAGTTGTGAGAAATGTTTTTAAGCACAGTTGTAAGAAGTGTCTGCTACATCACCTCTCTGTTATAAAAGTTACAAATGCCTGTTTTGAAATAAGATGTCTGCTATAGTAGAGAGTCTATTACAATTTAAGACATATGTACGAGTTGTCCATATTAATTATAAGTGCCTATGCTTAAAGTTTAAACAGTGTCTGCTAGTAACGTTAGAGCACGGAACTCTTATCAAGGAAAGATTTGTCACAAAGGATATATAATGCTATACGAATTAGCGATGAGGTCTGTTGTATACATAATAATAGGAGTTAGTTATTTTTCACGTGGAGATTGCTACGGGAGTGCCATCTCTAGACCGACTTTGAAGTCCCTGGCTGCTCGTCGGCTGTTGTAAGTCAGTTCCAGCTCGTGGCGTATGCCGTACAGTCTAACCTCTTTGACAGCTGTGGGTCGAGTTGCCTGCCTCGAATATGAAAAGAACACTGCATGAGTGATATCAATAATTTCATATTGGCAGTATAAATATCGTTATAAATAAAGTTAGAAGATGTGTAATTTACAAACGTAAGAACGACTGTGCCAGAGTTTTATTACCATAGAGAATAGCATGATTTGACATGATTCAGTTTTGTACAAGGGGAAAAAGAGAAGGTAATACTGCCATGAAGGAATAGCGCACGTGATATGTATCGTATCATGTACAGACAGCAACACAGAACTAACGTGATCTGAAGATGTTATTTACTGAAATGAGTAAGAGCATGTCTGGGACATAGTGGTTAATGATGTCGGTTAAGGAAAGAATGGGCCTCGAGCTTTACCATTTTAGCTAACCTACCCTAACACCATGTTTAAACTTGCAAAAAATGACTAACTAAAGGGCAATCAATGTTAGAACAACGTATGAATATAAATATATATATTCTATTTAGAATAGCCAAGGCAAAATCATTAGATGTTTTAAGTTATTGTGGTTATTGAATTAACGTCCTTAATCATTTGAGGTTAAGGTTTTGGTGGCGGAGGAAAACCAGGGTGCCCGAAGAAACACCGCCGACAAACGGCCAGTATCTGGCGACTGCCCCACGTAGGTCTCGAACCCGC
>NW_018484278.1:0-3044 GCF_002113885.1 Mizuhopecten yessoensis
AGGAGATAAACACGAACATATCACAGCCTCCCAAAACACACACGCTTACACTACACGCATACATCTTGCACACAGGGAAGGCCGTCCTTAGATGACCATAGCTGTGATAGGACGCTAAAAAATCCTAAACCAAACCAAACCAAACCAAAGCAGCATACTTATCTAAAAAGCGATTTAAACTCAATGAGAAGGGGAAATTGATATCATCTAATCAAAAATACTTAACCTAACCGGCTTTAAGTGATGTTTGCGTAAAATGCATTACATTGATAGCGCACAAATTATACATCGTAAATGCTGTCAAATATTGTATTGAAATAGCATGTGTTCTGTTTTACAAATATCAGACCCACAACAATTAGCTGCCAGAAAAAAACCGATAAAAATGTTTCAAATGTCTAATCTATTTAAAAATAAATATTGATATAAGAAATTGAGATAAGTTTTGTTAAGTTTATAGCACTTTGGACAGGCAGATCTGTCCACACCGTATGTAAACATCGACAACAGATGGTGCAGTTCTTGACACAAGTAATGCACCCAACAAACTCATGTTTTACCGCGCGCGGCCTGTCGTCTGGTCAACAAACTGGCAGACGACCGGTACACACAGTCACGCGATAACGAACTCGAGCGCGCAGTTGACAAGGACAGCAAGCAGGATAATATGATACGCTATTGTAAAAAGTATTTTTTATGAATTATATAAAGATACTGCACTTTATGTTATCACCGGCCCCAGAAATTAATCCCCTCTTTTGAATTCTACTGGTGACCAGTTAAGTTTTGCAAATATCTATTCCTACAAGCGTTTTAAAGTTGTTTATAAAGGGTTTTAGTAGACAATGATATATATCCCCTCTATCAAATATAAACAAATATGTACAGTAACTAGTACTTGAATACGCAACTGATATTCTAATTATTTAGTTTTACACACAGAAGGAAGCATGAAAGAGGATAACTTTATATACTTTCTTGCCAGTGCAGATTTGACGTCTATTGAAAAGAATGCAACTGCGAAAAACACCAGGGACATTTGTGACACCTATTCAGGATAAATGTTCAAGTATGTATTTAGCATACAGCGTTAGTATAGTAACGTCACGTAACAGATGCGTTCATGAAATTAGCAAATTGTCATTGCTGAAAGATTAAAGACCAACTCCGTTCTTTTCTCCTCAGACCTAATCTCCTTTTCCCTGTAAATATTCTCTCTTTCTATATTTTTTGCCGGCACGGTGTGTACGCAACTGCGTTTTTGAGTATGGGTTGCTACGCCCCGCGCGGGCTTGTGAGTAAAGTAAGCAAAATTGATCTGTTGCCCCAATAGCCACCTTGCTATTTCATAGCAGAAGAGAAAGATAAAGGAAACAAACCGTGGTCAACCTGACTGAAACAACAGCAGAGTAACACAAAATTCCGCTTTATTTTATTAGTTATTTGAGCAATAGCCATTAGACGGTGATCTTCAAGGTTCATTGGTTGAAATATGTTGTGGTAAAATCAAACACATGAAACTTCAGAAAAAAATTACAAAACATCAGCAAACTGGAAGCCAGTATGGCCGTTAACGGAGAGCCATGTGTTCTACGTTTGGTTAAACTATTTCTGGTTGAACTTTCAAACCAAAAATACCCGGCCAATCAGAGTCGATGGTGACCATTTTTGATTTCGAAACTCACAAAACATGTTACCAAAGAGTCTATCGTGTCAATTAAGCTGGTAAACCCGGGCGTTGAGAAGTCGGATTTGTCTTTGGTAATCAGAGGACAGGGCATATGGTTGACCTCTTAAATTGACAGAAACAGCATCATCACATAATCATTGACCATTTCTTGAAGATGACGAAATAATTAAAAGTTGACGGACGGAAGGACGACTTACGCTCGCAATTCACGTCAAACTAGTACTACGGTACCATACTTCTTCGACTTACTACCGTTCCATACTTCTTCGACTGGCACAACAACATGTTTACAGCTAGGTCGCGGTGACACTAATATTGTCATAATCAGACACGAGGACTTGTGTAAATATAACAGCCACATTGACAGATAGACCATCGGAGTGTGAGATTACAGCTGTAAATAATACAACTTGAGATCGGAGTATAATGGAAGCATGCCAGTGACATTGATGAAGAGCGTCAATTCAGCTAATAAATTCGCGTTTTGACACATCTTTGACAATTTTGTTGCTACCGGCTGACTCTCTGTTTTCCTACTGTGTACCAGAAAACGTTCGCTGCAGTTTAATTTTAGCCCCCCGTGAATTTATCATTACTGCGAATATAAGTTAACATAACTAACATAGTAATGAAAATGTGTAGGGCGAAATAAACACTGAGCGAAAATTGATTTTATGAGCGAAGGGCGAAAGTTGGACTGGGCGAAAATTTCCCGGCATGCAGTATCAAAATTTTGAATGCCATGATTTTATTTTGTGATACAGCACCAGATTCAGAACATGTCTTAATGAGACACGACCCGTTAAAGATATACGGTACCTTATTTTGAAATTTATCTCCTTTTCCGAAAGAGTTCAGAGTGTTAACTTGACACAGCGCCTATACACAAGGACAATATAGGAACCCGAATTTAATACGGTGAGGCAGGAAATAAGAGGACACCAACTGAAAAGATATCATAAACATTCACAATAATCCAGTTGGGAAATTAAACCCGAGGTCCGAAATGGAGTCACGTGTGCCTCTCGTCTTGTCTCTTATTATAAAACTATTATAAGATGTAGTATACAGTATCTTTCATTAAAATGGAAGTGATGATATGGGTAGCAAGCTATTGCAAACCAAACAAACTGCGACATTGGAAAAGCAAGGATGTAAGAAAGGATGAGTTCATGATAGGAAAATCGAAATCGTCATGCTAAGCGTACAGCTTAGTAGTGAGCCGTCCGTGCTGGTCATTCTGTAGGTCAAGATCTAGGATAACGGCATCAGTAGCAAGAGTATGTAGTGTCCTTGATTTCACGTACAGGAGGGTATGTGATCTCGTTTAGTGCTACTAAAAGAGGGTATGTGA
>NW_018484279.1:0-3045 GCF_002113885.1 Mizuhopecten yessoensis
AACTTGTCCACACTGTTGGAATTACTTCTTTGCCCCATATACTGTACATGTACATATATATAAAGTTCGGGTATCACACGTTTTACAAGTTATGTTAGCTCTGTAAGTATAAATGATTCTTAAAAGAATCAAATGAGTAATTATAAATTAAAACAAAGGTAGTAATTGAGTCGTACATGGCCCAATAAAGATAGCGTTGACTCACACGGATTGTTGAAATGGCTCAGAAGGGTTATCTTGATTAACACACACACCTCGTGGAAAACCAAACGGAAAACAGAAATACGCAGGGATGTACAAGAACCTGGTCGCTCACAATTGTTTCAGCAAAAATAATCAAACATAATATTTGTATTTAAAAACTCGTGTATATGATAAAATCAAAATATATTTGTATTCAATGTAAGAAAATGAACAAGATTTTTACATCTTTTCCCCCACATAATATGGAGCAAGTACATGTACGTTTGATAATAATCTTGAAATAGCATGTGGCTTTAACCCAGGGAGACATTGACTAGTACCAAACACATTTTGCGAGTCGTTCCTTACGAGCGTTTTACTGAGCCCAGCTTTTGGCGCACGTGAGTTGACCCTATACCGTTTGCTGTATGACCTGTCAGAAAGGGACACGTTTTAGTTAGTCTTGTGGTCACTGGACAGAGAACAAGATTGTGTTTTTCGATGTCTTTCCAGATTTCACATTGATTTTTTACTCACTTCACCTTGTTAAATTGAAATCACCAAGCGTTTCCAGTTTAATTTGGAAGCATTTTAGCATGTATTACGCTCTCTACTCAAACTGTCCGTCAGTGTTTCCGATTGAAGATGGAGGAAACCGATCGGGTCACGGTCAATTGTCAGGTGGTGCTGTGAAGTAATGGATTACTACGTGGTCCGTCACAACAGTTTGTGGCATGGCTCTACCAATAAGTGATATTGTGTATTACACGGTGAAATCAACATTGCACCATTAACCATAAGTATGGTTTATACTCTAGTTGTATTACCACTCGCTTCTTCCTCCTCCCCTCCCGTCTTTCATATTCCATTCTCCAACACACCATTTATCCCTCTCTCTTATTCCTCCCTGAAACATCTGATGCTCTGTCACTCTCATCAGTCCACGTCAATTCCTCTTCCCCACTCCAGACACTTCACCTTCCGGCTCTTCACCTTTACATCTCAAACTCCTATCTCACATCAGCATCGCCAACTACAATCGTTCCAACCCTATAACTCTTACCCGTCATAGATATATTTTTACAACCAGTTTTCTATTAATATGACATGATAATGTAACCTAACCCTAGTCCCCGGCTACCTGGATTTACATTAACTCCGCTGGAACCTACAGCGTACCTGTATCAAACACCTTTTTATAATAATATTGTGTGTGATATGTTTCTCTAATGACGTGCATGCCGTAAATAGTACAGTATTACTAAGTAGGTCAAAATAGTCCATGAACATGGCGCATACAATGCTGTGAGTGAATTGTCTGGGGTTTTTTAAAGTCACTTAAATAACTCGCCTCGATCTTTGTTGGGGTATGTACATCATCAAACGATCGGGAAAGCAACACCGGATATGTGGCGCCATTCTCCATTACCGGTGTATCCTCTAGAACATATTCACATATATTGACATTAAATGTGCCACATTTCATTTAGAAAATCATTTTTGCAAGGATGATTAAAATAACAGCATATGTTATTTACATGTTAACGGTATGCTCCTTCTTCCAATGATGAAAGGTCAGCCCCTATGAGTACTATTTTAACATGTTCTGTCTATCCACATACTATATACATAACAGTAGTATCTATATAAGTATATAACCTGATCAAACTATTGCAATCTCACTAGGCATTTAATATGTTCAGTATTTACCCAAAAGACCCGAATGCATTACAGCTGGATTCGGAAGTATCCGCCCAATTACACCCATAATAGCCGCAAGCGGAAGAACCCTCTCGAGTAGATACCTAGGTATTTGTATATTAATGTAGGTACAGCTATGTCATTGTCTCGGCGGAGGTGCATGTATGTGGTGAGTGATTGTCCCACAATTTACACGAGCATTCCCGTTATCGGAAAAGAGTACATGTACTACAACCTTCTCCTACCTTGAGTGTCTGACAGAGAGATATCAAACCCGAGGGGCGATTATGCTCTTCCTAAGATTCATAAGATCATAAGGTCAAATGTGTTAAAGTATTCAAATGTTTACTTCTAAATACTCACGAGGCATTGGAAAACGATATTTGGTCTGTAAAGTGGGCTATTGTGTTTGTTCAAATCAATGACCTTGTTCCACATGAATTTTTTTTTAAGATGTAATCATATTTGACGGTAGCGCAACCTTGCTTTTTGCTATCAAGCTTCTTAAATAAATGTTATCTTGACTCATGTCAAAATCACAGATACGATATGCGTTTTCTAACACCCAATAATAGGAGAGTAATACAAGCCAATTGGGCCACTTGTTTTTTGAGCAAATAATATATCGAACAAAGATGGCACAGATACTGAGAAGTCGATTCTAGAAACGTTAAAAAAGTACAACGTAATGGCTTTTGAAAGTCGTTAAACAAACTGCGTTGCATTACTAAATACCACTATCATAAAACCATCTGAATACCGCACATTTTCTGGTATTAGCGGAGAGTTGTTTCGTAGACCATTCACAGGTGCTATGTAATACCGTAAATAGTGTACTATGATCTCTCTACCTATTACATAATACCGTAAATACTACACTACGTAATACCGTATATTGTGTACTAGGATCTCTCTATCTATTACATAATACCGTAAATATTACACTACGTAAAACCGTATATTGTGTACTATGTAGTTTATTATATAAAACCGCCAACTGTACATATCATGTAATATCATATACACTGTTAAACCTGAGGCTGTTGCGTAATACCGTATATACCGCATAATACCGTCTCTTTCGTCACACAACAAATGGTGTACTACATATTACTGTCTCTTTCGTCCCACAACTAATGGTGTACTACATAATACCGTCTC
>NW_018484280.1:0-3045 GCF_002113885.1 Mizuhopecten yessoensis
TGATTGTATATCTATGAAATGGTGTGTTCCTTTGTTAAACTTGTCGAATACTTTATTATCCCTATCCAAGAAACCAATTTGAATTCTTCCTGGATTCGTTTTAAAGTTATTGTCAACAAAACCATTTAAATAAGGCACTAATTGTAAGGTGAACTCCGCACATAACATTTTCATATCACTCAATTTTCTAAATGTCAATGGAAAGGGCTTATGAATACCTCTACAGCAGGAGAACATGTTCAGCTAGCCTCCCTAGTGAGTCCAGCTAAATGTCAGTCTGCAAATGATGTGACGTTATCAAATACAAACAGCCACATGATCAAGCTGAAGTCATCATCACAAAAATATGGTAATTCACTTAATTAGGAGCTGATCCGCCAGCAGATGATGTGCACATCATATACTAAAGAGTGCTAATCAGACTTAAGAATACAACATATATCATCTCCTCTGTCATTTGTTTTATATATCCAGCCTGCCTATTGTGACAACCTCCACATAAACCATCTGTTATACCCTGCCTATAGTGAAATCTTCCAGACTCCATCTTTTACACCCTGTCTACAGTGACAACCTCCATAAACAGATTCTATTTTATACACCTATATGCTGCCTTTAGTGACAACCTCCACAAACTCCATCTTGTCTATAGTGATAACCTTAACACACAGATTCTGTCTCATACACCCTGTCTAAAGTGACAACTTCCAGACTATCTTACACACTTTGCATACAGTGAAATCTGCCACAGAAACCATCTTAAACACCCTGTCTACAGTGACAACCTCTATAGACAGATTCTATCGTATACACCAATGCTGATCTAATACAACAGCAACCTCCACAGAATCCATCTTATACACCCTGTCTACAGTGACAACCTCTACAGGCAGATTCTATCTTATACACCGATGCTGCCCTAATACAACGGCAACCTCCACAGATTCCATCTTATAAACCCTGTCTACAGTGACAACCTCCTTAAGGAGACTACCTCTTATGTTATACCCCACCAACATATTCCCTCTTATATACCCTACCTAGTATTGTGGTTCGATCCTTCCACACAGGATTATCGGAATGACCAATGGTCAACAGCCCGAGCTGAGAAACAGTGGACCTTCATATATTGCTATCCCAGACATCCTCTTGTTGTAGCTATTAGCAATCTTTCTGTAACATTGTTGGCACCACTAGATCTAACTTCACTCAAACAGAAATCAGTAAAAACACAGACCTACTTTTACACTGTAACTGACATTCGATCAACAGATCCAGTATTGTAATAATGGCATTATACATTGTGAATCATGAGAATGAATTTACAATACATAAGGCCTCTGATAATTTTAAAATGTTCATTTCAACTACATGTTTATCAACTAAAGTTCTTGCCCAACTGCACGGCGATCCCTTCAGAGATGTCAGCTATACCATAGTTATCTAAATTCATTCATGCCCTGCCATAAAGCAGATCCTTTTGACTTAAATTTGATAAAAAAAATCTATTTATCCTGCATAAAACACATAACATGGTCAAAGCACAGGTCTTTAACCCTACCCATCATTCATACAGACCAAATTTCTAGCCAGACCATACAATTACTGGTCTAGACAAACATATTTCAGGAAGTTTTGAATCCTTTACAAGGATTACCACACCCCTGCAGGGTTTGGCTTCCAATGACCTGCCAGTCATGCCCACAGCTTGTCTGGGTCTGCATGAGTCACACCATGTTAGCGGCATGGCTTCCAGGACTCGTTAGCTTGGTGTGAAACAATTTTAAAAGAGATTTTCCAAAAATGAAGTTATTAACAAACTTATGAGCATTTGAAATTTATAATATACCATAACAAAGCATATCTGCAGCAGATGTTGCTGGAATTCGTAACAATGAAATGGTCTGAAAGTCCTTCTTTGATCTCAAAAACAACCACCTAACCAGACTGTCACAACATGAATCAGCTTTCCTAACATTCATTTGTATTCTGTCTCCGACTTCTATAATAAACAAAATGTATGTATTCACAACCTTTTACGTAATTCCAGCAATTTTCCAAGAATCCCTGATGCCCCAATGATGAAAAATCTCGTCCCTGAGAGAAAAGTTCGAAAATTGAGACAAAGACACAAGTAAACACTTTGAGACACTAATACCATGTAATCTAATGCTTTACCACATGAAGACAATTAGATATCGACGCCGAACACCATCCCAGGAAAACATTAGAAGACACTTGATACATTTGTAGTCAGAAATGTTTTTCCTTCTCCTATACTATGGCTTAAACATTCTGATTGAATTAATCAGACCAGTGTGTTGGCTATAAAATGATTTTTGAAGTTAAAACTCATTTTAGTTGAAATTGATTTTAGTTTACTTCACTTGCAGAACCTCTGGTTTGCTAGAACTGTGATAATTTGAATCATTTGAATACTTTGGTAAGTTAAACAGATAGCTTGATATAGACCTAGGCAGACATGAACACCGTGATGCCTTAATTAAAAGGTATTGTTTTTTTTTAACTCAATGAGTTAAGGCTATACGATATCTTATTATCTGTGATTTGTGTTAGAGTGATCTCCCTTAAAATGTTGGATTCCTTGTTGGATTCAAAATTACATCAGGTTTATTCATTCTTGAGACGTATTCATTGTTGTGAACGTCCTTGAATGACATTAGCTGTTGACCGGACATTAAACCCTATACAACCAACCAACCAACCAACCAACCAATCATTCTTGTGTACCTTTTACTCCAGTGTCAGTCATAAAAACACTCTTTGATTATTTTGTAGCAAGTTTATATTTAACCTTCTTGGTGGCCTAGGTGGAAGTATACAGGAGGTCTTATTGTGGGAGGAAACTGTAGCACCTGAAGAAAAACCCTGTGATGGGGTGTGATCCCATACCTTTTCATGTCATATAGTGAAACTGAACCTGCACTGACTTGGTGAAAGGCTAGTGCACTAACCAAAGCACCATCGAAACGAAAACAAAACAAGAGGCCCAAGGGCCTTCGCGGTCACCTGAGTTATATCATA
>NW_018484281.1:0-3045 GCF_002113885.1 Mizuhopecten yessoensis
TTTCCCAGAATACGAGAGATTGCTTCTAGGGCCTAGTAGAATTCTAAAAAAAATCAAGCTATAGGAGGGGGAACTCCCCCTCCTCCGGCGCTATGCGCCTCGGACGCTCGACCCCCTGTAAGCATAAAAAAACGAAAAAAGTGGCTACATTTAGTTTTTTAGTACCTCTTATGAAGCCATATGGGGCAAAGGTATGATTTAATGCCATCTCTGCAGGTCGGGAATCGAAAAGTCTGCTGTAACCCACTGCATGTTTAGGGGCAACTATATGTGGGAACCCCCCAGCAGAATTGGAGATTTTTCTTTAGTGACCTTTATTTGGTGGACACAAAATTGACCAAAATAAATCTGGTTTTTTTCATTGCAACATTTTGGATTTAATATTTTCACTCTACGGTCTAACAAAATTTACGTTTCCTATCGTCTTCCTTAGCAATACCTCACTTTTGATCGTTCGCCCAAGTTAGAAAGGCCATGGAATCTGTCCCCAAGACGGGATATACCAAAGTTATTAAACGTTCGTTATCTAGGGTAATGGCGACAACTGATTCACCCGTTGTCAGTATAATGTGACCGGGTGTAATGCTGTGCTGGGTGTCTTCGGCATGGTATTTCAGTAAGGCAGCACTTTAAAGTCGGCATCAGATCCGCGCTATCACAAGAAGTAGCGGTAAATACGCCAATATACCGCCTCGTGAAGAAATGCGCACAAACGTCACGCACTTGAACGCACGTCCTTAAATGACCTTAGCTGTTAAAAGGACTCTAAACCCATTACAATTCTAAACTCATTTCACTGCATGCTAATCCGGAGAAATTAACCCATTTTACATGTACCTACGATGACCATGGGAATGAGAATTACACCGGCGATTTCCAAAGAGCCGGAAATTGAGGCATTTATATTTGACCTTCAACCCCTGTTTTTCTCTCTAGGCAAGGATGAGGTACTGATGACCATTGATACCAAACCATGCCGATTTGCCCCTTTTGAATATGTCCAATTCTTTATTTTTAATAAGTTTATATTCCTTGTATTCAGAAGAATTGTAAGCATACTTTTCTTGTAAAAGAAAATTCATCAGTAATCAATAAAGAATACAATGTTTATTAGTCGGTATGTCATCTTTTCGTTAATACAAATATACACAAAGTATTGATGCATACAAAGAAGGAATGCATTCTGTCTTTTCTTATACAAGCAGGAGTCCTCTGTTCGCAAAGTATCGCGCTGATGTGTGGACGAATACTGAACTTACCTGTTAACTCCACCACTCGTAACATGCCGAAGAAGGCACAGAGTACCGCAACGACAATAAACGTAGGTCCAGCCATTCAGAAAAGCTGTACAGTTTCGTCCAAAACTTGGACGTTCGAGTAGAGCTCCGAGAAGACGAACAGAACAAACACGCTGTGTAGTAATGTACAAGGAAGTTAACTAGAATCTTCGACGGAAATTAGACATTGTGAAACTCTGTGTCATACATACACAAGTCAATGATATGTGTGGCCAATTAAAAGGAATTAATTTTCGTTCATATGCAATGCTTTGCCTCTACATTAGTTCAAAATACTTGCTACTTTCAAAAATGAATTCTGACCATTCTCTGCTGTATAATTGCAGTGTCTGCCACTGAATTGAACTCTTACAGAATGTATATGTATACTGAAAAGTTGAAAAGATCAACGCTAATAAAGAATTAGAGTTTGATCTCATTGAATACATACGACTGTTTATAACATATATATAACACTTTGTTATATTATGTTTAACGCCAAAACGATTGATGTTATTATAAAATCGAATAAAGTCAATCAACAACATTATAAGAGTTTGCTGTAGACATTCGAGAGTAACTATGTATTTTATTTACACGTTATAAGTATATTATACAAATTTAGGTTGTACAACAAATCTAGTTCCGGAACTCCGGGGATGGCCCGTTCCTCGAACACTTATAATTGAGCGTAGCGGAGTCATCCGAGATTTGCCGATTGAATAGAAAAACACATTTCCGTCGTTCTTTAGAAGAGCGAATGATCAGAGTCCGTGTATGAGTTTATGTGGACCGGAACATATGGTAATATAACTACGAGTTACGTAGAACTGTGTCGACTATCTTTATAAAGATGTAACATTATATATGAAGATGTCAACATAATATATGAAGATGTTGACATAATATATAAAGATGTAACATTATATATGAAGATGTTGACATAATATATGAAGATGTTGACATAAGATATAAAGGTGTTGAAATAGTTTATGAAGGAGATGAAAGGTGATGAAACAATTTATGAATGTGATGAAACTTTTTACGAAGGTAGTGACATAATTTTGACATTTTGTCGACATGTTATCACACTTTCCGATATAATTATCACATAAGTAAATGTATGTATAGGTAGCTTGACCTTTACCGTGTAAATTCCCAAATTACCAAAGCTTTATGTTTAACACCAACTTCCGTAAAGCAGTTTACAAATAAACGTACGTCTTTTGACAAGTTCAAACATTACCCTACTCCTGTTAATTAGGACATTTATCACAAGCAACGTTATCATGTAGTTATGATAAAATGAAAATATGTGCATTCATTCTTTTTGACTGCTGTAGTGTTAGCCCTAAGTCTCGGGACGTTTGGCCTACTGTCAAGCAATTTTATGTGACCATTATAAAGTCATTACCGTCCAAAACAAAGTACGTAAAATTTGTATTCACGCTTCTTAAATGTAGCCAGTGGTAATGAGTCAGACTTTCAGGGTCAAAACGTATCTATCAATTCAAGTGTATAGTCCATCAAACATAACCAGGAAACAGATCGCACTTTCAGTTTCTCACATATTTAACCTTCTACACTTGAAAAAGTTATAAAACGACTTGATAGTAAAAACATGCACTAGTGTGGATTGTGATGTATACCAAAATTCTTAAACTGGGCTATGACTTTTTATCTTTTCCACTCACAAACTTTGCTAAAATTTGAATTCCACAAAATATTTTTATACGCCCGTCGAAGACGGGGACGTATTATGTTATCA
>NW_018484282.1:0-3045 GCF_002113885.1 Mizuhopecten yessoensis
GGGGGGGGGGGGGGGGGGGGGGGGGGGATTAAAGTGGGAAACCACTTAATTCACCATGACATGTGAATATGATTTAAAAGCTCAGTACCAGTTAAATTCAGGAGTCAGTTGTTTAATGGTAAGGCTATTAATATGTGGTATTTTCCTTATGTTTAAAAAATGTACATGATCTATAATATTAAATTGACACCTTCAAATGGTATATAACGAAATACTAATATTTTTGAACATATCCAAATGTATATATTGTAAAACTATATTTGATAATTTGGCTTAACTTAGACAGTGAACTTGTGACATATATGAATACTGCACTGTGTACCTGATATCTTATCAGCAGGGAAAGACAAATGACCTTAAATGTCCCAAGGTCAAGGTTATCGAATCTGCAAAATGTAAAACAATATATTTATATCTAACTGCATTATCTTATCCGATAAATGAAATATGTCGGCTGAATCAGATATTGCTTTCTATTTTCTTATCAAACGGGCTAGTATAACCAGGGTCAAGCAGCATGTTCTGGGGTCAAATTCTGGGATGGCTGTCGATGAGACTATAGGTCACTATGGTGATAGTGGTGGGTACGTGTGGATAGGGGTTGAGGAGGGGTGCGGTTTATATCGGAGTAATTCCATGGTACGTTTGCTTAGGAAAAAGTGACGCATAGGGGTCTTTCCTTACATTGTCGATGATGTTTAACTTACACTGAAATCGTTCATTAAGCCATTGATCCAATGTAAATATTACTGAAAATAATAGTTTATCAAATATATATCAATATGAAAAGATATCATACACGACATTGATATATATATTTATATGCTCCGTGCCGATTTATTGCACCATCTAACTTAGTAAACGTACAACTATTTTTAAGCACATGAATATCTGGTAGCTCATCGAATTTCTTGAATATTTTTCGGATATATTTTCAGTTGGATCTGTTTCGAGAAAATAGGTCGCTTCGTTACATTTGTGCTATCAAGGAGCCAAAACTCACGATAGTCCGTACCACGCTAAGATTGATTTACTCGTGTTTGCGTAAAAGATGAAAATAAATATTTTCTTTAGCTCCAATGTTCACCTAGCATAAAAACTTAGATGGCAACCATATTTTGTTTCTTTAAACAACAGTGGTCAGCGCCGCAGTCAATAAACAGTGCCATTTTGAAAAGTCAAGAACAAATCGAAAACTACATATTTATTCAGGTAAAAATATCTCATACAGACCCCGGGCACCTTTTAATCAATCAGAGCATCCGTCGTTAATCCTTTCTATGATAGCCAAATAAATTTCAGTCCATTGTCAAGTTCCAGCAGTTGCAGTCACGGAGACGTTTGTTTTGTTCGCAGAAAGTGTTACCATAAACATTGCAACCAGTTCTGAATTACCGGGTAATGGTCTCGTTAATCTATTTTACTCATTATCAAGGCGAATCAATATAAACATACTACATGCGGATTTTACTACATGTAACGAGCTGTGTTGTAATCACTTTCTACAAGACACGTCAATTTTTAGTGTATGAGCGAGGGCATGATCCCAGCACGTGAATAAGCGCGAGATTCTCCCGGAACCGTAGCGACCCCTATGTTCAGATCGTTTATCTTTTTAGTGTATGATGTTTTCATGTTTTGTTACTCATCGGTGGGGGTATATTGGTTATGAAAGTAAACTGAGGTAAAAAAAAATAAAAAAAATGTATCCCTTGTTAGCTTTACAAGACTAATTGAAGCGTGAACAGATGTTTGGGTTAAGTTGAGAATGCTTTCTTTGATGTAGTTTACCTCCCTATCTAACACAAAATCCTAAACCCAGCTCCGTTATCAAACTAATCTCCTTCCGTTCAGAATCCTATCCCCTTTAGGGTTAGGGTTGGAAATCACAGGAGATGACTGTTGTAGGACCCATGTATAAACTTTTTTTCCAAATTCGAATGCTCAGGGTACATTAAACTAAACTGCGTTGATTGCATTTCTTTCATAATCTACATTTATTTTTCTCTGGTTCAAAATCTTTTTTATTAATTAATGTATCTTATCACATACCTGGAACTGTTGATATTTTTTCCTACCATATCACACCGTATGTATGTTTTAAATCTTCCACCAAACGTAGCCAATTTTGACATCATGACTGTCTGGGATCATGCTGTCAAACATGTCTTAAATCTTGAAAAAAAAATAAAGAGAACTTCGGCCTATTTATGTTGATAGGTAATTTATATTCTACAGACATACAGTACCCGACCCCTCTATGAACCCTACCTGTGCAAGTTCCGTCTGAACGATACCGGGTGTGTACACTACTGGTATGGAAATCGTATCACGTTTCCGAGTATGCTATTTTTGTCGGCTTGCCTCATAGTGTGTTATGTATGTCATCTGCCATTGTTAAATCGACCTACTTCAGTGATGTTTACCTGTATTACGTAAGCGACAGACAAACTTAAATATAAGTTTTAAAGAAACAAACACCCGATCCATGTGTTGTAAATACATGAATTGTACTCAGCAGTATTAAACGTGGGAAAGGGTGCGTCAGTATGGCCGAAAGGAGACTGTTACAAATACGCTTGATTTTAAAGCAGTATCCCATATACAAAAAGTGTAAAACCCGTTTCGCAATGCATTCTATAGAACTTTGAAATTGGATTATTTCAAAACAAAAATGTACGGGGGAAAAAAAGAAGAAAAATAAACCAAAATACAGCGATATAACTCAGGATTTTACCCCGTTGATTCCTAATCGTTTTCGATGTTGCAACGCAAGAATTATAATGACACCTACGTAGCAGGGTGCTCAAATTTCGTGTGCTGCTTATATTTTCTTTCATCATTTAGATTCATTTTTCTTTAGTCCAAACTCGTTTTTATTAATGAATTTATCTGATCACATACAGTGTGCTTGGAACTGTTGATATTTTCCCTACCATATCACACTGTATGTATGCCGCTTTCACCAGACTTGGCCATTTTGACATCATGACTGTCTGGGATCATGCTGCCAAACACATCTTAAATCTTGAAAAAAATAAAAAA
>NW_018484283.1:0-3047 GCF_002113885.1 Mizuhopecten yessoensis
TCGATGATTTAATGTCATACATGTAGGAATATAGTTAGTGAACTTTTCTATTTTATACTGAGAATGTTACTTTCAGGAGTCATGGACCTATTACATTGATGTAGGACTCGCGTGATATATTAAATAAGTTTTGTTGACTATATTTACCAATTATATTGAAGTCTCTAGCCCTGCTTGTTGGGTTTTCACTATTGCTGATCTGTAGATCAGGAGTAACATATAAGAAAGTAGGTCTGTTTCTAGCCTAAATAATATCAACCGGTAAAACATATTCTAAAGATTCTTCTTCTCCATTTTGTTTCAGATCAATGGAGGAATAACCCGTCTGAAAATGTGTCTACTACTGGACCCTGCAAAATTGAAGAGAAACTTGGTTCAGCAGTAGACATGTATTGTGATGTTGATTCTTCAAAATTTAGCTCTATTTCCTGGTTTCACGAATTCCGAGGTAATTGGGTTCCAATCGTAACGGAAAATAATCCAAAATGGAGACCGACTGTCTATCTGGCTAAGGGAAACAAAAAATTGACTCTCCTCAGCACTTACATTGATAATGTTAATGGTGAGGAGCTTGATGCTGACTCCCTGTACAATAAAAACACTAATGGCCTCTACAGGTGCAAGGCAGTAGCGGAAACTGAACATGATTTACATGAAACACGCACCATTGAATTGGAGCTATATGGTAAGTTAATTAGCATATTTGTCTCACAGAAAAAAAAATGGGTTTGTGAAAAAATGGGTCACATTTAGCATAGGCATTCTGCAAACACCCGGTTGTTTTGAGAAATTGCCATTATAACCTCAGAGTTGCAGGTCTATTTACACTTCCATTGTCTTTACATAAATGTGCCAACTCAAAATGATATTATAGCTTAACACATAGGTCTTCTAGACATGATTGGAAACCATATTCAGGTATTTTTGTAATATTCATACTGCTACAGTAAATCTTGACCAATCATGTAAAATTAAGTTAGTGAGTAAGAGCAAAACAGTCCTTCACTTCCTTGAGGTGAGATTTGAAATATCTTCCCCTTTGGCGACGATTCTTATATTACAATATATACGGTACATCAGTTTGCACTAATACAAGATGTACATGTATGTGAATATGGAGTTAAATACTTATATAGTAAAAAAGAAGACGCTGTCATCGATATCCCCCACTCGCAGTTCAAAGGTCAATAAAAACATGACGCATAAAATAAAGGTCAATTCAGCATCCAAAATATGCATTTAGAAGTGCAACCCTAGATACACGTTGAGCGGGGGATAACATTCCTTGTTAAAATGTACTTCAAATATTTAAGTTTAAATTCCGAGTGTGAAACAGAAGCTGATATGATATGGTTTAATTTATTTTGCAAATTAAAACCTAATAGTCAGTCTCATAAAATTGAAGTCTTCCTGTACTTCATATCATTTAAAGATTGAAAGGCATATTGATGTTGTTCAGTTATATCCATACAATCCAAGGGTACTGCCTCTCAACTAGTACAAGTATTTACCTTCATCCCTGAAGTATTTCATGATAACATTGAGAACCTGCGGTAGATTATTTGATTGGTTTTAGGAATAAAAACCTGACCAATTGATAGGCTGTTAACCTGTACTTTGAAGACTACAAAGAAAATACACCAAATTTCAATGCCTGTTGCTTTTTATCATTACGTTGCCATGCATTTCCTTTGATCTTTATCGTAAACACCAAACTATTCTACTTGTATCATCCACAATTGCAAGGTATAGCATTATAAAGAGACTTCAATTTTATCATGACTTATTCCAGGTGTGCAGAGAAGGTGTGTGTATTGAGATCGAAAAACCTTGGATTTCGAGGATGCATGTTAAAATTGTTTTATACAAAATAATGTGATAACTTCCTCATTTGAGATTGTGCAAGTCCTTATTCTTATCTTTCATTTGTCATGCAGAATGTGCTCGAAGGCAAAATGTGTTTGTGCATCTTACGTTGAACAAGGTGCTTACAGACTTGGGTAGGAATGTAACAAGTTCGTGTGTGGCAGACTATGGCTGCTACAGTGTTAAACCGTACTCTGCTGACTGGTATCTGCAACGGGGACCCAACTACACAAAAGTATCAGATCTGAAGGGCGGCAGATACCATGTGACCTCAAATGTCAGGTCTGTATTACCTAAACTTTACTGTCAAGTTTGCTTAAGAGACCACTTCTAGGAACAACATGTGTTGAGAGACCATTACGAAAGCCCCCTCCCCAAAATTATTGATTGTCCCGCCTCTTGATGCTCCTACATATATGTTAGGTAAATTATTGATATGGTGCTGCCTGTCTGGGTATCTAGATTATAGCTACACAGTATCAGAACATTATTCCCCAATAGTCACAAGGAGGTGTCCTTATCTTCTTTTCATTCTATTTTTAAGGTAATAGTCATGTTGGACAGACATATCATTTGGGAGAACCAGTCAAAGTTGTGTAATGTGTTTGGCTGAGGCCTCTTGGCCATAACTTTTTACCTTTACGCTGGGCTAGTGTATGGGCCATATAAAGTGTATGGGCCCTTTAACTCGTACATGCCACGTAATTTCCCCATTTAATAACTTTAAAGTGATTTTGGAAATGGACAGAAGAACCACCAACAAGAGGATACCAAATTTCACATTATGTTTACATTGCAAATTAATGTACAAGGTGCTGTGTACATATATAGGCCTAATCCATACTGCCTCATGATCATATACATAACCTCCATCCAATATTTGTATTCCCCACAAATTCAAGTTTACTAGAGGGAAGGTATTATAAGTACTTTATCAAATCTGTCGTTCATTTTGTTCATTCTGATCTTGACTAGACCACAAATATACATAATAATGAAAAAGAAATTGCTTAAACCCTTCATTTCACCATTATTGTAAAGTGAAGCGCTTGCCCCAACCTGATTTTTCTCTACCCCAGACATAATTTCTGTGATTTTCATATTCAGGACATCAAACTGATGTAACATCTAAACCAGATTTGGTTTAAAAAAGTCAAATAGAAAAAAAATGCTAAAACCCT
>NW_018484284.1:0-3049 GCF_002113885.1 Mizuhopecten yessoensis
TGTTTTGGTACAGTAAAACCTTGCTATACTGCCATTTTTTTGGTACAGTAATACCTTGCTATACTGCCACTGTTTTGGTACAGTAATACCTTGCTATACTGCCATTTTTTTGGTACAGTAATACCTTGCAATACTGCCACTGTTTTGGTGATATAAAAGAGGTTTGGCAATACAATGAGAGCGGTAAAAAGGAAATCATATTGAAAAAGGAAATTGGGACAATTGAAATATGTTGACAAGACATTGAAAAGTAGCACGAGGGACATTATATCAAGGTTTTACTGCAGTACAGACTTCATATTTGACATCTTCATTCATTGTGTTACATACAACTGTATGTCACGTTACACTGTAAGTGTACATATCTGGTACAAGTGTACTGTCTTGTCAGTAAACTCACACTCATCCATAAAATGGTAAACATTACGTAAAACAGCCTATTGGGCTTCCAGTATTACTGTTAAATTAACCTGGCAATATAAGAATAAGGTCAAAGTGATTCAATAATAAAATATTAGGATGTTATAGAGCCCTTTGTAAGTTTATTACTCAACCAACCTATTTTGTATAATGGTTTTTTGTTGTTGTTTTTTTGTGTAATTCTGATTTTTAACACTGTTCATGATTTGTAGTAGTGATAGAAATACCCATGTTTACTTACAACTGAGCCAAACAATGTATTTGTTACTGTATATAACACATACTACTGTATAGTACCTTAATGTGGTACTTACAATGTAAATATGTGTTGAATCTAATTTTTACCTAAGAACACTTTTTCATGTATCATTTTAATGTTTTTCCTGCTGAATATACATGCTTCGTTTATTTTCAGCCTGTTACATTGTATGTCAGGTAGTCTGATTGAAAATACTTGAACATTTCATAGTCTATCGGGAATTCAATGCTTTCACTGTACAGTCAAACCTGCTAGAGGACCAGCCCTGTTAATCCTTACGGACCGCCATTTTCTCATCCCATCCAAGCAATTTAAACGTAGTACACTCTTGTATAAAAAGTCCATGCATGACCATCTCTGGCAAAAAGACCACATTTGAGCCTTCCGTTGAGTGGTCTGTCCCTTGGTATAGATTATGCTGTATTTAGTAGATGGCCACCTTTGCCTGTACAATTATAATCATTTCTGTCATAAAAAGGGAGTATTGACATATTGTGAGATGATATTGATAAATGGTGTGGTTAGATTGTTCAATATGTATACAGCAAAACCTTGAACTGCCAGCGTTAACCCGGCAACATTGCAGTATCTGTTCATCTGATGATGTTCATGTATAAGGGTTTGGCGATATATTAAGTATAGAGAATAAATGAACTTTGCAACAACAAGCAAACAATATATGTAGCGGATCTTGAAAAATGTTGATGTTTAAGCATGGTGGAAAATGAAACGAGGGGCATTACATCAAGGTATTACTGTAAGTAAAGTGATTTCATGGTGTGCTCTATGCTTTAAAACAAAAACTTCATCGATTTTGTTCAAATCAATACATGTACATTTCCAGTTCAATTTTTCAGATGGAACACTTGCATGTCAGATCATGAGTTACATAAATGTACATGTAACTGGCAAGGAGAGTGTAATCTTTTGTTTTGTTAAATTGCTCAAATTTTGACTTTTACTATGTGCTTATAGTTGAAATATTTGTGTGTTACACATTAACAAATTTGTTTGTTATATATGGACAAGTCAACTTAAATCATGAAAAGATAATTGTTTTAGCAATATTACTATGATACTATTGGGTGTCTATGTTTTAGTTTTTTTTCCTCGTTCAGATTCTGATATTTGAATTTTACTTAATTCATGTAGATGCCCTTTCAAATTCAATTCTATTTTCCTTAAACATTAATATTCTTTCGTTATTCGAACTGTTCGATATTCAGGGGGATATAGGGGGAAAATGAAATCTTTTTGGCTGATTGTAATAAATGTACATGTAGATTTGGCTGATACATGTATGATTTGAAAGTCTAACCAAGCTGGGCATTTATGAAAAGACAATCGTTCCATGCCAGCTTATAGCTGTATATATGATGTATATATGTAAATATATTTACTTGTAAAATCAGTGTTACATTTTAATCTGATGATATATATATAATCGGTTTGATGGTATATATTTCTGTAGGTTTACCATTGCAAGGACCAATTTCTTTATCTAGTCGGTAGCATGAAGAATTACTGTATATATGTACATACATGTATATAATATCAATTAAGAATATATCTAGTCCCATTATTTGCAATAGAGTCAAAATCACAGGTTGTACATAAAATGAATTTCCTCCCTGCCACCTAGTCTAAAATTCAAGCATTCTTTAATATTTTCAAAATTTGACCATTACCATATCTAACCTTGTATCAACTTAAAACTTCTGTACCGATTCATTTTTTGTATTGAATTTTTTCCAGAATTTTTTGTTGTTGTGAGAAACATCATCTTCTTAAAGCAAGCCATGTTAAATATCTTGGATGGCATTAATATTTATTCCAGTGTGGGGTTTTTTTATCGAAATTTATGTCCCAATTTAGATTTATGAAATTGTTAGATACATTTTTCTTTTAAAGAAAGAGGCATTATTGCAGATAGCTTTATTGATTATTCAATATGTGCTATATTTTGTTAGAAAAATGTGTTTTCAACAGGAATTTTGAATTTATTTCATATTATATTAAGAGGAATTGATTCTTCATAGAATATAGACGTGTATACCCAATATGCAAAGGTTGTATAAATTAAAGTTGTCAAGAGTGCAGCTAAAACTGCACATATATTTGTACTACAGTTTAACCTGGCCAATTTGATCAGAAGTATTTCAAAAATCCTGTGTAATCTGACATGATGCTCTCATCCCATTTCTAGGGGGGGGTGGGGGGAGAGAAGATGTATATATATATATACCTTAAACTACCAAATAAGACAAGTTTATCCTGACTTTATGTCAAATTGCCACAGTGGCCAAGTGGTTAATGCATCTGACATTCTGCTACCACTAGCCCCCTGACATTCTGCTACCGGACCACTGG
>NW_018484285.1:0-3054 GCF_002113885.1 Mizuhopecten yessoensis
AGTATAATGACGAAGACACGTGGAGGTGGGAAGAGAGGGTATATTTTGTTTAATGACGTAGGCACTTGAAGGGTGGGTAGTGAGGGTATATTAAGTATAATGACGTAGGCACATGCAGATTGTTGGACTAGTGAGGGTATAGATGTTATGATGATGGGGACATATGGATTGTTGGTCATTTGGGGTTAATTTCTTAATTGTTACATCGACGTTGGATGCTGGTACTTGCAGACCACCAGTCAACAGATAATAGTGCGATCACACAGCCGATATCGTGATAAGCATGCACACGTTATCATGTTCAAATAGTATACAGACGCATTACCGTAATCAAGGTCATGGCATATTGGTTGATGTAGATAACGCCGCACAAATCGTTTACTATTCTATCGGCAGAATAACTAATAATAGAGCAATTCTTTACGATCTAAATTGTCCACTATTAATTGTGTGTTGTCCCTTTGATTCTGATTGCCTGCCTGATTTTCCACTATACCTGTCTATTGGATGGTACAAATACAAATACAGGTGGTCTATATATAAGAATGCCACCCGGATATATAATGATGATATAATATACGAGTTTATATCATCATTAGGGGTGGCATTTTTACCGAAAATTGATCTAAACCCCAAATAGTGTAAGACTACTCTGAACACCTTATTTTAGGTTCAGATATAGCTGTAACAAGTTCTCAGAGCCCTGTGGTCTGAATTAGCATAATTCTACTCATTCAGAAGGACATTCTACAATCCCTATTTTATATGAAAATATAAAACCCGTAAATTCCTGATATTGTGAAGCAGATTTCAACACTAGTACTGTTGCCTGAAGATCATATTACGCAAAGGGGTATTTTTTCATGTAAAACATAAACTTTGAAAATGCAGCCAATATGCAACCCCAGTTCCCGTCGTGTGTGACCTTCACCTTTATGTAGGTGGACGAGACAGATCAGCTGTTACAGTACAGACGTCAATAGCATATCAGTGACGACTTTACTAACTCTATCGAGACGTGCAGTGCTGGAGAGTAGGCGTTCCCTATAATTACCTGTTTACCAAGTCCGCCGTGTAGTGCACGGCTGCTACAGTCAGGCTCCTAGTATCCATACTTGTGATGTTTAAAGTTTAACATGTATAACAGGATGGGACGAGATAGGATACTTACTTACTATGTTAGCTATATGTACACCTATATTTAGTAGCGTGGCATTACCACATGCTCTGGGTTTATTTCAAATGTGAACTCCAACTAGATACTGGGTATACTTTGTTGTTGGGATTGCTCATACGATGCAGTCTAACAAAAGATGGATCAAAGTAATGCTAATAAAGTAAAACTATCCTTTTCTGGAGTGTAATGCACTATAAGGTCACAGTCAATGCAAGATAATAAAGATAAGTCTCTGAATAATAATTATAACAATACATTAGGTCAGAGACAAACAATTATGGTGTGATAATCTATGTTTAGTAACAGCACGGAATTAGATTATTATTTCTATTGGATTGCTATCTATAAGTCCATGGTAACGGTACGTCCCTGATTATTAGATATTTCATGGTATGATATCGGTTAGTTTTGATGAAGCTAACCATACCTGGAAAGTAAGCAGGTGTCACGTTAAGGCGGGGGAGTACTATATATTGATCGGGGGACAACATGTTTTCTATTGTCGGAAAGGTGATCCTAGCTAACATATACGTACATGATGACGTTCTGGTGTGTATTTTACTGTAAACGTGATAACACATCTAATTATAAACATGTACGTTAATAGGACAACAACACTACAGTGTGAATTCATTAAGTTGTCATTACGTGATTAGCATGCATTACACTGACTGCTCTAGAAATATGACATATATGTATACTACTCATTAGGTAAGTATTCACGAGTATTAAAAATTGACGTAAGGGAGACAACTCCCTCAACTGATCAACAAAAACAACACCATACTCATCTATCAGTTTTATTTCACATATAAATTTACATCATATATTCAAAATATACAAACACACTCCCTGCCTACTTCCTTTGTTTTTTTAGTACAATTAAAGATATTCAACCCCGTCAGAAAATAAAACTCCAAAGTCAAAACAATGTTTTTTACAGATGACTGCCTGGTCATGTTTCTTTTAAGGCTATGGTACATGTTCTTAGCTTGGCACCAGTTTTATAGACAGCTATATAACTCTAAAGTTACACAAAGTACCACGAGACAGACTTGCTCTGTACAGAGAGATATCAATAGTGTGAACTGTACACTTATTTTATTTATTGAAAAAAATATAAAACTTCTTTAATTACCTGTTAATCAAAACTCTTTGTTTGCTCCAAAAATATTAAGAGAAACATATTACATAATCGTACACCTCCATTTTCATTTTATTTCTATTATATAAGATGCATCATATTTCACTCAAGAAGAAAACTTTCAAAGCAGTTTGAGTAAATTTTCATTTGTTGGAAAAGTTGTGACCTTTGTAAAGTGAACAATGACAGAAATCAGAAACCTCATGTAAAAAATCAAATGTAGAAAGTCAAATAATGTGTTTACCCCAGACAACACATAATTTTTCGAAATCTGCAAAAAGGACTTTATAAATAGTTAACTATCAGACATTAAGTCCCCACTGACCATCACCCCTCCCCCCATCAACAGACCTAAGCGCATGGATTATATTAAGGCTCCATTGACTGAAAAGTGTGAATCACCAAGGTTCCACAGACTTGAGACCATCGATGACCTATTTCCACAGAATTGACACTGCCTTTCTACAGCGTATATATGTACAAGATATCTCATGTGTATAGGTAATAATCTAGTGCTGGACGGAATGTAAAACATTATAATATTCATGCTATATGTACAGCTCAGGAAAACCTTTCTCTGTTGGTGGAACAGAACATAAGGCTTTATATGGAACAATGATGTATCTAAAGTATAATATAATGTAAATCATGACATAATTTGGGTAAAATATAGTCTAAAATAAATACAAAGATAACTACAAAACTGATTCTTTTCTATTTTTTTTTTTTTTTT
>NW_018484286.1:0-3055 GCF_002113885.1 Mizuhopecten yessoensis
TGATGGTTTGAAAAGAGCTCTTTGATGCTATGATGGTTTTGAGGATAGCTCCTTTTTGCTATGCTGTGTGGTCAAGATTCTATTGTTTGACGTTTTCATGTTACACACTGAATTTGCTGAGAGTTCCTGGTTACAATCTATTGTAAAGTACACTATGAAAAACACCCTGACGACATAATATTAATTTAAATGTGATATCTGTTCTGACAGGATTCTGTTATACATTAGGAGATTACAGACACCGACACCCCTGACATATGTAGGCTGTACAGTTAATGTAAGGTCAAATACATATGATCAACTCAAGGTCAGGGTACTAGACTCAAGGTCAGGGTACCAGAAGTACTTCATGTCTACCTAGTAATCCACACAAATTATCGCATGGCTCCTGTTGTAACAATCATTTTAATTGGTTGTCAAAACAACTCTGAGGGAAGCAGATAACCTTTTCATCTGATTGGATAATGTTGAAGTGAATTGTTATATCTCATCGTAAAAGTTCAACTTTGCTGATCTGGATTTTAGGGTGGTCTTGTCTGCTTTTGTCATTTATTTTGAATTTTGGTACATATTATTTCGAAGATCCAAACAACTGACTGTTATACTGTGTAACTATGATACTTAATCTGTTATTAACCTCCTATCATCAGGAAAAGACAGGGGAAAAAATATGTCAGCAACTTGAAATTAAAAATTTGAACAATTTTGAGCATGAAAATAAAACTTGTAATTAATGATTATGTTAAATGTTTCTGTTTTAATGAGAGAAACAACGTATGGTGGAATGTTTATATTGTTTAATGGGTATAAAATGATCACTTCCTTAATCTCGCAAAAGTGTGAGTTTTTCTCTTTTTCAATGCAAAAGTGTTTCCTGACAGAAAACCCCCTCTAATTCATCTAATTCAACTCATAGAGATTGAAACACTCATGCCATCTGCAACTGCTGTTGTCGAATTTTCATACAATTGTAACATTTCATGGCATTGAATTATTCATGTACATTTGAATGTTTTATGAAATGTGAAAGTGAGTGGTATCTGTGTAGCCCTGTAGTAGATGGCTACACCGGCCTTTGTATGGACTTAAAGTACACGCAGGGTTCAAAGTGGCTATTGTAAGCACAGAAAATGTATTTGTTTATATTTAGTGGCGCTATTGTTTGGCTTGTCAGTGAACTCAAGGGTCCCTGCATTCCTTGTCCCAAGAATTGGTTACCATGGCGGCATGTTCAGGTCCTCTCCCATCTTGATGTCCAAATGACTCATCTTTCAATCATTAAAACCGATCCGATTTAATGGTATTTTAAAGCGATTGCACAGCATTTTGTAATTGTGGAGCTTCCACCTGATGCCGATCCTTAGGCAGGAGGCAGGAGGCAGGAGGCTATTTTGAAAAGCTGCTTACTTATAGGTATGGCCTGTGTGATTCGTCTGGCAGACCATTCGTATCAATCAGGATTACCCGCCATTGCCTCCTTGTCCAAATATAGGAAAAAAACGAGATTGATGTAAAAGTTCAGTCCTAAAGGTGTTTCTGGCCTCCATAGTCAGAGTGTTGGTAGATGTGGCAAGGGAAATTGATGGGCTAAACTTGTAAATTAAAAGGTCACAGAATTCCTTTACTCAGCTCCTTGTCAGGTGTAAAAAGTTCCCAGGAGAGACAGATATACATCCACTGGTGTTTGGCCAGTGTGTACAGTGTTGTATGTTTAAAACAAGACCAAGTTGCTGAACAGCAAAACTATTTCAGCAGACATCATTAATTTGTCTTGGAGGTTTATTAGACCTTTCAAGTGGTTAGGATTGCAATTATTTTTTCAATATATTTTTTTTATCTAATAATACAATTTGCTATATAGCAAATCTTTTAAAGCAGTCGGTTTTCGAAATAAAACATTTTTTTCTGAATGATGCAATGAGAAGTAATATCAAATATCAAGAGAGTTAGTTTCCAGGACTCATTTCCTCTGAAGAAGATTTCATTATGTATGTTTCTGTTAATCTTTGAGCAAAACAGATTTGCATAAACTTAGCTTGCAACTGAGTTATTCACAAATTGTGGTGAAATTTGTGTTTTGATTTTTGATAAAATAAAGGAAAATGAAGAAAAGAGGAAAAGGTATGTAATAGGAACTGTGATAATACAGGAATGTCCTAAACAAAGACTGATTTAGCAGGTGTTTTTCTGTCCGTGACCAGATGACCATATGTTACCGTGGACACTTAAGTCCTAATTACAGCATTGCCTGACACGAATCCATCTTCCACAGTACTCATGACGAAATTGCCATCAACCCCGCCCCATCACTGTGGTGATCTCTACACTTGGCCATCAGGGGGGATTTGTGTCCTAATGTATGTAGATAGGGGAGAAAAATAAAAAAAAAATCCTGTTTCTAATCTGGCAGACAGATGCCAGGCCTACACATGCATTTTCCGTTTCTGGGAGGTTTACGGGAATTAGGGGACGAGGGCATCGCTCATGTCACTGTGATAATTGTAGTCATTTTCATAATTTGTGTGGAATACATTGGGGTAATGGCCATTCCACATTAATTATATGATAAACCATCTGGCCACAATGTGAATAGCTTCACCTCTAGTTCTGTAGAAACAAAGCTGAACAAATCTTGGGGACATTAATTTGGCTCAATTTTCTCACATTTAATTTTTTAACATTTTCATTGCCCCTACCCTGTCTGCCATCAACTACACATCGATCATAGCCACAGGATTGTTTGAAGTTGATAAAATGGCTTTATAGAAAAATTAAAATTCATAAAGCCATTTTTTAGAACAGTATCTGTAAACTCCTAGATGAACATCATATAAAATTATGCAATTCATTTTTCATTTTCTTTTTTATTATATGTTATTATGGAAATGAGTAGAAATATTAAATTGTTACATGATAACGTGGTAAAAATTAACATTTAATAGCCAATGTTCCTGATGTCAAATGATGATTTGTTTGTTGTGCTTTATACATTTGTGTAATGTACATATACACATATAACTCTGTAGATTAAATATGTTACATACATATGTGTAAT
>NW_018484287.1:0-3058 GCF_002113885.1 Mizuhopecten yessoensis
TTTTTTTTCGCAAATTATTTTGTTTCGTGTCGTACGACATTGAACATCTTCAATACAAAAAGATCACGAAACGGAAATTTACACATATCAAATCATACTTGAAGAAATATTTGCGAATGACTATTCCTACGTGATACTTTCTGTATACATATTGAATACACCACTCTGATAAAAGTAGCAATGTTTGGTTTAGCAAGAATGTTAATAGCTACATATATGCACTACGATTCCGTAGAGACGAGGGAAATATTTATTCGTGGACACCCGGCAGCAGTTCGTTAACACAGGGCAACTATTTTCTAGTTTCAATTCGGGTGCACTGTTCATACCTTTTATTTTTGCATTATCGTCGTAGGAATTAAAACTTGTTTCTTATCCCACGGCAGGAATGTGGGTATTGGGTTTTCGTCCGCTGCTGGACGAATTGGTGGAATGTTGGCACCGTTTGCTGGTCCACTGGTGGGTACATATTGAGCATTGCTTTATCTCAGAACCTTAATTGGAATATTCCTTTTGACCTTTTTGTCTTTCATTGTTGTAAAACCATCATCACTGATGAGATTGTTTGAATATAACATATTTGTGTCCTTTGTACTTATAACTCTTTAAATAATATCAAATGACAACGATTGAACATTTTCTGAAGTTTGTCACATCAGCTATCGTAAGTGAGTTCCATGAGACAAAATAGCGTTACCACAATTATTTTTAAAAATGAATCTTCAAATAGGGGCAAGCAGTTTGTTTCTGATCAGAACCTCAAAGGGGTTATACAATCTTCCATGCATAAGGGAGCAACTGAGATATACCGAAGCGTAAACAAAACAATAAGTGCGCATTTGTTGTTGGAAAACCTCCACACCAATTCCGTCCTCATATTTCACAGTAAACATATACATTCCTCAACTCATCCACACATTTATTAGTATTTGTATAAGATGATTAATATACTGCGAACGTTTGTGATATTTCAGGCTGAAGAGTAAGTTGGGCCCCAGGTGCAGTATTTGGAATAATGTGTCTAACAGTGACGATACTTTTACCTCTGTTGTCCGAGACTTCAGGTCGTGAGCTCCCGACCACAGTTGAGGAGTTAGACCACTGGTATAGACATCCCAGTGGAAGTAAACGACAGAAGACGGTCAATACACCGCTTTAAAAACGCATATAAGATTAAACTAATACATCCGAACTGGATATGATGTATCTTGAAGGTAACAAAGCAATTTAAATTAAATAAAGATTGGTGTGCGATACAAACATCTCTCCATAGTCTTTGAACGGAAGAAGAAATTCAGTATGTGAATTTTAGTAGATTGAACTCTTCTACGGAAAATAATGTAAAACTTATTTTGTTGGCGGAAAGGAAATCCATTATTAATAATCATTTTTCGTATTGATACACACATATATCCTAAACTTGAGTTCTTCTTCCATCAAAGATAATGACGCTGATGTAACTAAACAAAACAAAAATACCAAACGTTGGGAGAATACAGTTTCTGTAAGAGTATTTTATTTTATACCAGTTCGGTAACCACGACGATAACGTGCTGTTTTGTTACTCCTTCAATGTTAATCTATGAATTATATTGATCAGTAATTATTTATACTTTCATATTAAATTGACGTATTTTTCATTGTTATTGATTTCAACCGCAGTGCTATATAAAAAAAACATGAACACATTCTGTTGTTGCGGAACATTTCTGAGCGATTTCGACCCAAAATTGTTGTCAAATGTAAGGTTGTTTAAAAAGACTGGTTCTTCAATAAATGTTATCCAACAGAATTGAATTATCTTTTGTTCATCCGATATTCTTATCTGTGAAGAGCATATACATGTAGTTTCTTCGTTGAACCGCCATAAAAATCCAAATATCGTACTTGGTGGTCTCTAGAAAACAGCAATCTTGCTTCATGGTTGTTGCTGTTTTCATTTGGCATTTGTATTAATTATAAAAGGTAAGGTGATAATGTTCAAAGCATACCATATTCCAACATTGCATCAACATTGTATGTTAACCAATCTAAAAGTCTGAAACTTAAAAACAAATATGTGCAAACTGAAATTTAAAATACTCAGCACAACACAATACATTTAACACCTCTTCAGTAATTCACCAAATGTATTGGAAGCAAACACGATTTCACGTACATGTCACCCCTTATTAGAAATTAATACATAGATGACAGTTCTTCATATTAAGAGCAGACATCACGAAGTTATTGTGTAGTGGGAACTTCATGAATGCATTAAATAGTTTATGATAAAGGGATATGCCTTCCTATATGAAATTGATTTCCAGCTTGTTAAGCAAAAGTTGCACTCCGTGCAGAAATGTTTCGGTTAAATTTTAGATATATTTTGGTTAATATACTTACCCTGTATTAAAACCTGTAACCATCTTTTGTTGAGGAATCGCTATCTTCTATGTCATAATTTATTTTCTACTTGATACATCTGTAGGTATAAAATAATTCAAAGCAAGGAACATACTGCATACGTAACATATTATAACAGTATTTTGAATTTAGCGCTTTCCGCGCTCTTTATATTGCGCTAAATTATGACTGCGTGAATTGGAGTTTCAATAAATAACTGTTACTGCATGAATCGTACGCGACTGCATCATTGCACTCATCTGCGAAAACGTAATAATGTGCTAAAATATGAGTCGGATCAAATACGTGTTTGTTTACAGTATGTTTATTCAAAACAAAATCACTAAAAAGACCACTCCAAAATATGGAACCAGTAGTAAGTCATGTGATAGCCCTCCCTGGAGTCACCAGTCATACAGCCCGGGAGCAGGGACTGGTCTGGTTTATTTGAAGCCCGGGGAACGAGGTAGGTACCGTTCCATCCAATACTACAGGCAGGGGGATCAGCATCTTCTACTACGGAGGAGTGGAACACTAAGTCAACAGTCTACAACAGATGTACGTAAAACGCGTCAAATGACGTCAACCTTTAATATATACTGAACAAAAAAATGAAACGCACAAAGTTCCCCCCTGCAGTACACCTTAGCTGTAAGGTAATAATGGAATATTT
>NW_018484288.1:0-3060 GCF_002113885.1 Mizuhopecten yessoensis
TTGCGAGCTTTCTTGACAACCTGCAATTTCTATTTTTATCCTAAAGACTTTTCGTTTAAAAGAATTGTACTTGTCCATATCAAATATGCTAAAATTACATATTTTCATGGTAAATAACATATCAGAAAGTTGATACCGAACCCATCTTTCCAAAACTGGAACAAAGCGGATACAAATGTCTTGTTGTGGAGAAATATCATTGGTAAGGCAAAGTTACACCACGGACTTAGAAAGCAGCCCTCTAATCTAATTCCGTGGTAACACCTAATTAAGAAATATGTAGTTGGTTGATGTAGCAAGCAAATCAAAGTGACCATTTTAATAGCCCATAGAGGTATTTAGTCCAATTAGGTCTTGTAACAACATCGGGGACTGATAGTCCACAAGGCAACCGTGATGTAAAATAATCATTAGATATCTAAGCAAGAATTACCGATTTAAAAATTCAGTAGGTCGATCAATCTGTTAACAAACCAACTTAACATTTAAACAACGAGCAACCTCAATCCTGTACTTCTTAAATTTGCACAAGATATCTTACATCTTATATAGGATATATGTTTGAATCATATACGTTTATTAGAAATTATATTTGTTTATAAATTATCTTATGTTATGGTATTTCATAGGACAAAAATGTCTTATAAAATGCTAAAATATATAGGACATCTTCTGTATGATGTACGGCATCTTTATGAAATATGCTATGCAATATATAAGACATCCTATAAAAGAAAAAGCATATGAGATATTTTATAAAGAAAATTGTAAAAATAGATATCTTATAAAGAATGAGATTCTTGCGACATTGACAATTAAACAAATACTGTAATATGACTGCTCTCGACGGAATCACTCGATCATGATAGTGTACTCACCATAAAAGTTTTGCTGACATTTTTTTTTATATATTGGTATACGACAGATCATAAAGTAGGTCAATGCCATATAATGGAAGACCTTTTGATACATGAGCTATTTCAAAGTAGGTTTACATGGGTTAGGGTAACTATAATTTTGTGTGTGTGTTTTTTGTATATATGCTGTGTTTATTACGCTTGCCTGATGGTGAATGTTGTTATTTACAGTCAAGTTTGATATTTAAAATGTAGCTTATTAGAATACTGCCTTGATATGTCATGAGTCTAATGAAACTGTATATTACACGGTCTTGTTGTACAAAGATTACAATGTTTTGTAACTATGCTTATACGGTCACTTAAAACGCATCTAATTTGCCCGTATTATTTAAAATTAACTTACACGCCTTCAACTCAGATCCTGAATTAAGCGTGCCTTTCTAAAACTATTCCGGAAGCTATCATAGCACAAAGCAGGACTTAAATTATAATTATCTTGAAATATCCTATATATGTTAGCATGCTATGTATGTATGTTATTGACTGTTGGATCGACTCGGAGGATAAATGGCGATATATGAGAGTCTACCTAAGGCCGTAGTTAATTCATGTTTGTTTGTGCACCATGTGAGGACCATCTGGTAGATTAGTCTTTGGCTAAACATGTCATCCTCGTTAAATAAAGTTTATTACTATTATTATGCACTTGTTGCGGGTTCCTTTTATCATCTATCAACGTGTTTTCCTCGGAAAATCTGCTCAGACAAACTAAAACAGCCGTGTGCTTCTTAGTGAAAGTTTGTCTTTTACAGCCTTCCCGAAATTCCATTTTCTGTGTGTAAACAATTTGTACGTGACACCTAGTTATATCTGTTCAATCAATGAAGACTGATCGCGAACCTATTTAAAGGAGAGAGCATTACACATGTATTACTTGCCTACGAACCTATTTAAAGGAGAGAACATTACACATGTATTACTTGCCTACTAACCTATTTAAAGGAGAGAGCATTACACATGTATTACTTGCCTACTAACTATGAAATTATGACATACTTTTATGTGTCTAAAATGGATTCGATGTGCTATAAAAAAAAATAAAGAGATTAAAAAATGAGATACGTATGCTAAATATGTTTTATGTTTATGAAACATCAAATGTACGAGAACATTTAGAAGGGCGCATAGAACTTTATTTTCTACTTTTCTTGTAAGAAAAGAATTGCTCTATCATTATTGATGCACACGTAAACTTACTTTGAAATAGCTCATGTATCAAAAGGTCATCCATTGTATGGCATTGACCTAACACAAAATTATAGTTAATCGCAATTCTTTATAAACAAATTATGTATTACTAAAACCTTCGATGTAAACCAGTTCAGTACAATTAACAGTAATTACGCATTTTATTGTATCCATTAAGTGACCTATATTCACAACCACAACCTCATAATTACAGAATACTCAGTAAGAGCTAGCTATTAGTTGTTTCTCTATTTCTCTAAAATTGTTTTATTACAGATTAATATTGTAGGTACTTTCTACTCTCTCCTACCACATAATGGACTCAACATTTCTATAAACGATTTTGTTTAAAATGGAAGTCTTTTAAGTTTTACTTCCAACTACAGGAAAGAAAGAAATAATGTGTTGTTGTTTAGACGCAATATGATAGTTACGTTTACCGAAGGAATTAATAATTGCATGGCATAGTATTATGTTGTGTTGCAGTTTTCATTTAATGAGTTTTTGTCGCATTGTGTTCGTTAATTGATCGGTTGTAAATTAGCTGTGCAGCTTCGATTTCGGGGAACTTTGGTTATTTCTCATCTTTCAACTGTTTGTGTGAGTTAATCTCATATTACCAAGAGCACGAAACAGCTGTATGATGCAGTGGGGATGATGATGATGACGTTCATCAATCAAAATTCCCTAACAATTATTATTCGGTAATAAATTAACTTTCTATGTATCCGTCCTTTTGTTATCATTGATGAGGTTGTCGGCATATAATATAATATGATATAATTCATATTTGTTACAACATCATTTAATGAAATAGGAACAATGGGGGCCCGAATCGGACCCGTTGTATTCCATATTCAAACTGCGTGACTTGATATCATCGTAACATCTCTAAATCCATTCAAATACACTCACACGAGACGAAATGAGAACTAAACCACAAGGAACTGAA
>NW_018484289.1:0-3061 GCF_002113885.1 Mizuhopecten yessoensis
GATGTTTCTTAAAACACTCAAAAAAGGTTAATAAGTCGATGTTTCCTCAAAATGTTTTCAAGGAAGGCACAAGTTATAAATATTTATGCAACATGGATAAATCATGAAAAAAATATGTTGGCTCTATATGTATGTTATCTAGCTTTGATACCAGAACATATGTACATGAATGTAAAACTATTCAGGAACTGGTCAAATGTTTTAGCAAGTATTCAGTTAAACACTTGTTAACATGATACAGTGTACATTATATGTAAATCAGAACATCCCTTATTCAAAAGAGGGTTGTTATATCTATGACATTCACAAACATCTGATACAGGTATGACATTATGTGAATAATATCGGTGATTTAATATATACACACTTGTATATATTGCAAAGTAAACAAGGAAATATTTCCAAATAACTTCCACTGTATAATCACTGGCGATCAGGACAGAAATATGGGCCATATATTTGTAAATGTAAGTAGTCTGGCCCAAAATATCATGCCCTGAATGAAGTTCAAATTTTAAAATTAGTCATATTCCATATTTACCATGTTTATGTACATTGTATGATTTGGATTGAAGTTTAACCATGATCCGGTAATATCACATTATATTCCTTTTGCATATACATGTAAGCGTAACATGCACCTCGAGATAAAAGGTGTCTGGTATACCAACGTATACCAAAGTGGAAAGATCAGAATAAGATTGTATCGTGTGACATGATTAGATGAGTCTGGTACCTTGATGTTGGAGGGGCAGGTAAACCACTAATGATGTTACATGGTGGTGGTTGAAATGCATGCATGTATAGAGCACGTTCTACAATATACACGATAGCTCCATGATAGGACATGTACAGTGTGTGTCAAGCTGTGATCCTTCTTCCTTGTACTGTATGCACCTGCCAGACCTAAGGCACACAGATTTATTGCAAATCAATAGCCACCGATGAAAAGTTAATTTTGGAATGTGATTACTTCGACTGTAATCTGTTTGCATAAAGCTGAGGGAAGCAAAACTCTGCCAAGGCATTGATTACTAGATAAAGTGGTATGGATGATAAGCCTAGAGTGTACGTACATGTGTAGGTGATACACTCATAGTCCGAGACGTATATTATACTGTTACAGTATAATATACGTCTCAGACTAGTGCATGCAAGTATGCAATGCAGTATATAGATATGACTGTTTTTCTGTTTATTATAATATTTCAGGTGTATAATGGCAGAATATCGGTATTTATCATGAACACAAATTAAACCACAAGTGAAAATATTGGTATATTCTGCCATAATACATGGTATTAAAAGGGAAAATAATTAAATTTTCTGTTAATTATTTTTGAAGGAATTAGTATAGCGTAATATTTAATGTCAGCTTCTAATGACGTCATGCTTGACAACACAACACAATTTTGCCATTCACTGCAATTATCTGGTAAGATTACCAAACAAAAATCATATCCATTGTCTAGCTATGTAAACACCATAATATATGTTGCAAAGGTGTACCAAAACAACCGATTATTCTGCCGTCGCTTCATTGGAACTTAAAACAGAAAATCTACGCAGTGAATATGACGTCTGATTGGACGATACTAATGGAGATGTGAAGATACAACATTTCTCATATCTTCACTGCAGTTTTTATCATTAATTCATGACATTTCACTGGTAGAAATGCAATAAATACATGTATGTAATACAGTTTTTATCTCACAATGAACATGCATGCATACTAGTGTGTATGTTAATAAATAACATAAGAAGTATTTAAGTTGTATCTTAAGCCAGTGTTCCTCGTGAACTTGCAAGCCAACAACAACTGATTTGAACCTTAATTTCACAAATAATTATTGTGTTCAATGGTTTGGGGGACCTTTACGGCATCAAAACCGCACAAAAACAGCAAGTCAAGCAATTGTTTACGTATAAATTTAAATGTTTATAACCAAAGATAAGTTGATATAAATCTTTCAGACAGAAATTGACCCCTATTCAGTTGGATGGCAGGAGAAGAGTTTTACATGTAAACCGACCAACCATGTGGCCTTTGTAGAGACTTCAAAGGGCATTTCCATGTGTATAATGATGTATTTGGTGTAATAGTTGACATCAATACTAAACCAGCTTGTACAGGACAAACAGTAGTTCTGACAGGACACAAACACAATGCTATGTACACTACCATGTTCTGTCACATGTCAGTACATCTCTCCAAAGTCTGTAACTTACTCTCCAGCTACCTGTCACCAGAACACACAGTTTTCTATAATCTTACTTTTTCTAAAAAAAATGAATATTTGTACAATCAAAATTATCCTTATACACAATCATGCTTATAAGGAGACAGTATACTAGTAAGATTTGTTGAATATTTGTAACACTGTTGTGTACATGTAGCCATTGGGTCTCTAACGACTTAGTTGTATGGAACTCAGCTAGACTAATAAATTTTTCAAAAATAATTTGTAACAAAGTACAACAGATCATATTCAGGAGATGTCTTAATAATAAATACAACTGAAGCTCCAACAGGTGCATTCAGATATAGAATGTCCTGATCGTTGACATTTGATCCAAATATCCTGTCAATTCTATAACTAAGTTAACAGTTATAAACTTATAATTACCTCTGGGTTCCTCATCGTCTAAGTCCTGGTTTTCATCGTCAGATTCTGTTCCAGAATCATGGTCGTCATCTAGCTGTAATACAGAAAGGATAATGATAACAACACGGATCAACTATTCCAATTTACATTACCTGGCAGTTGTTATCATTTCTAACCCTTCAAATCATGTGAATATGTACAGGTAGATCCAAATGTAATTTGTGTAAAAATATCTTCACAGACTCTTTCTTAGTGACAACGCCTGATAAGATTTTTCCATTAAATCTGCCATGATATGTATGACTGGGATTTACATGTATGACATGTATGCTTGAGCAAGCCAAATGCATCTCAAACTGTACAAGTATAATATTATCTCAGTCAAATTGTACAAGTATAATATTATCTCAGTCAAATTGTACAAGTATAATGTTATCTCCATCAGTCAAATT
>NW_018484290.1:0-3061 GCF_002113885.1 Mizuhopecten yessoensis
TCAGTGTAGGGCTATCGTAATCCGCCAGTAGTCAGTGTAGGGCTACTTAAATGTGGGGACTTAAATTACGGCGGTGAAACTAATCATACATACAGCTACGATATGTAATCACGGAGAACAACATATGAAGCGATCAAATAGAAAAATCTATTTTAGTTTATGGGAGGTTTATGGGTGATAATTCGATCAAGCTTGACGGCAGAATAATATCATTCTAAACTGACGTCAGAACAATATCAGCCATATACTGAGGTCAGGCCAAGCTAAAGTTAGAACAATGTCAATCTTAGTTTAACGTAAAACCAGATTGAAGTTAGAACAATACCTTTCTTATTGTTACGTCATAATACACTCTTACAATGACGTCCAAACAATGTCATTTTAAGATTGGTATCATTTAATTGACATTAATCAGCCTGAGGTTAGAGGAATGTCGATCTTAAATTGACATAAAATAAAATTGACACAAGAACAATGATTTTTATTGTGATGTCATACCTACATGTATGTCATTCTTGGGTTGACGTTAAAAAAAGTCATCCTTTGATATCATAACAATGTCATTATTGGGTTGACGTCAGAAAGTGGCATCATTTGATTGACGTATGACCAATTTGACGTCAGACAATGTTATGAGACTGACATCAGAACAATTCTGAAGGTGAACAGATAACCTGAAGCATAAGGAATGAATCAAACCAGTATTCCATTAAACAACGAGGCTATCATGTTTCTTATTAAACTACCAACACGTGCAGTTTACGATATGAGTGTAATAGTGAAGGTACATTTGTAAACATTTGGCATTTCTCCCATATCCGTAGGGAAAGGCCACCAAACCGCGGAAACGTCCTACAAATATGTTCATAACCAGTTTTAGGTTACAACAGTGATGAGTCGGTATCATTAGGATTTCTGATACTAGCTGTTTTGGAAAGTTCATTCGTGTCTGATGGGGCTAGTAGTGACAACCACATCCAATAAGCTCTTACTATTTCACGCAAAGGGCGTATCCAACATGTCTAAAATTGGTCATATCAAACCTGGTTTTGGCATGCTAGTGTCGCTGTTCTCTGTAGGTTTGGCTGGAGTCCGAGGGACAATTTCAGTGTCACCTCACCAGCTCCACTTCATTGCTATAGGATTATTAACGCCGTTAGCGTGACTGGAATTCAAGCTAATGGCCTTTGTATTTCAAATGTTTCAAATGGACGAAGACATTATTTGAAAATCGAACAGACGAGTTGTTTTCAGAAATAATGGAACAAATAACGGGCAAAGACAAATAGTAAAAAAGCCCGTATAACTTACTATGCTTCGTATAGCCGGTGGATTTTGGCAGTAAAACACTTGTCTTAAGAAGGTTAATATTTGCCCTATAGTGTAGCCATTCTAAACTCTGACAATCCTCTTATGACTAAGAGTACAGACGTCGATAGGGACATGTAGTGTGCACTTTATGGGACCTGTCAGACTTATGATATTTACTTTATATCCCTAATCGAACATTTTCTTAATCCAATATTTAACATATTAATTCAAACCCAAATATCAGCACTTAAGACCGATTAACCATATCATTCATAGTAGTGCACACGTTTAGTGATCTGGGTCACAAATATAGAAGTTGGTCACGTAATCTCAAATTATGACTACATGATAAATCGTACATATTCTACCCCTGAAATCAATGAAGAACCAGTTCTGACAGGAGACACGGTAGTATAAGGTCGTCCCTGTTAGATGCTCGCTAGCTAATACAACAGAGCTGTGTGGCTTATTGGAGAGGTCAGACTGTTCTACTGTCTACACTTAAAACTGTCCCGTTAGATTTAGAAAGTTTGCACCTGGTGGTAAAACTTGTGCTTTAACGGTAATGCTTATTTTGTTTTACCTTTAACTAGTCACCCACCAAGGTTTTACGAACAACCCTATCTTTCCTCCCAACCTATTTACTATTTGTGGATGAACACGAGCAATGTTTGTAATGCAAATTGTTTTAAATGATCACGATATCTCTTCAGCCTTGCACCAATGCAGGAGAGGGTGTCCGGGGGGTCCCTCATTAGCATAGCCACGTTGTTTTAACCACCTACACAGACAGGATGTTCACTATACAAGTTGGCTCACAGTCGTCGAGGAGGCAATCCAATATATTCAAATATTCATGATTATGTCGTTCATAATGATATATAATGGATCCAGAGATATATTTTTTCTGGTAATATAATCTAACCATGCAAGTTAGTTTCTGTCCAAGTCTGAATCAGTTCCAGTGTTATCTGTTTAGTAGGGCGTGTAGATGTCACGCAGATGTTTATAATTTTTATGTCATTGAAAAAAAGATGTATCCTACTTGATCCCAGTTTTTGTATTTAACTATCATCGATCACGTACCTGTGTTTGTACGCGTATTGGGTGTTTTTGTCGTTGATTTACTTTTTCATACGATATAGACAATTTTATCTTTCGATCAACTAAAATTGTGAGCACTATAACTTCATTCCTAAACTATTTTAAGCTTTTAATCTAAAATTTAATACAAAATCTCGTTTGCGTGTTTTTACTCTACCCGGTACTATTTTTAGCATTGAGCTGCAGCCCCCCAATAAATACAAGTCACCATATGACACTAACATCAGAACATAGTCAGCAGTAGCATGTAGGTAAAGTATGATAGGCATTAAATGGCACAATCCTGGGACACCCCGCAAGTTTTTCCAACCTCCAGTCGAGGTAGAACCAACAAGGCAGACTGGGAGAGGCATTAGATTATAGGCTACGCTCAACCCTAAACATCTCATTCATGTTGGCGCAAAAAAATCTCTACAGCGCTGTGAAGGTCTACTTATCTGGAGTTGTTATCTCACATCACATTACATCAAAAGTGCAACCTCTTCAGATACGTATTCTGAAGATGATGCAGATACTGCATCGCCATACATTTACGTGTTGTGACTTAACGCTTAGTAAGGGTCTTCATTCCTACCCCAACCCCCAACATAAATATTGTTATCCAACAAACACGCTCGTTTATACAAATTCGGTATAAAAAAAAAAA
>NW_018484291.1:0-3062 GCF_002113885.1 Mizuhopecten yessoensis
AAAAAAAATATAGGAAAGTATATCAACATTGACATATTTGCTTATATTGGATCACACAGCAAACATTTTAACAAAGAATATGGATAAGTTTTAAATTTTACGCGTGAAATGCATGTACGTATCTATTACATCTGCAATTTATTATTCCAGATTATTTATCTTTCAGAGGTTTTTATAAGTACATTGTATTATTATGTTGATATATAATATTTTACGAATCAATTGGGCATGGTGTACGATTAAATGTAAATGATAAAAAAGATAAGCATGTGAATATCCCCAAACACACGTACATACTTATCAAATTAACTTCCTAAAAGTTTGAAAAAAATTGAGATAGTTGCACGTGTTACATATTGCCTTATAAATTATAAGTGTACGACATATAGCACGCGCTGCTAATCAGCTACACGATGGAGTCTAAACACTGTTACTTATTGCGGCACGTTCTATCCAGCGGCAGTGAAGGAAATGCGTCTCCAAAATATACGCTTCATTATACCTTATATATCTTACCCAAACTTCCAATTTAAGGATTCCAATGTAAATGCACTTTTCAATACAGTACAGTAACCCTCCTTTCAATTTGTTTTGGATATATTAGTAGTACAGTTTGGCCAGGACCCGTCTGCTGACTATGTAGCTCGGATGGTCAGAAAGACAGTATACAAATAAAAGGTCCAGAGTTCGTATGTGTACACTACTTTTACCTTTCTTTCACGAAATGTCGACAACATATGGTTTTATTTTCAAAAATGATTTGTCAAAGATAAATTAATGACATAAAGTATGTTTCGTTTACGTAGTTACAATATACGGCAATAACAAGGGCTCCTTAAGAGGAAAGAGGGTTTTCCGATAGAAATACAACAATATGATACATACTAAAGCATTGATTAATATCATTTTCATTACCTATATTGAGGGTGTGTTATTAAGCAAATAAGTACCACTAACTCTCAACGAATATCATTATACATATAACGAAAACGTTAAATTTACTTCATTTGTTTTATGAGCAACGACAAAAGAATATGATTTCAATCACCCTAACTCGCTTAATAGCATACTATCAGCATGATACATAAGTATAAGTCCTGGCAAATGTCCTTACATGCATTCGTTACAGTTTGTTCTCACGTTTATCAACTAGCAATGCTTTGTTTTTGCTTAGACGTAATTAATAAATAGCATGAATACAAAAGACCACAATTAAAACCTATTGATGAATTCCATCCATGATTAGGTTAAAGACGCCTGCCTTGTATTCTGAAATATAGTATAAGTATATGTTACACGTTTCGGTATCTTTCCTAGTTAAATTAACACTGGTCAAGGGTAAAAGTTGATTATATTCTCACACCAGATAAAATACCGACAGTCTTAGTGCATTCCAGCTGATATCCTACAACCCAGAGCATCGGGTGGGCAAACTGAACACTGTTTTTCACCACTGTGTTTGTTTAAGTGGACCGGGACAAAAAAAAACCTGCACAGAACATATGTTTCAGATATGCCAAATATTCCTGGCCAGCTTACTAGGAACATATGGTGTGGGGAAAGCAGTATGTTAATAAAACGATATTAAAATAGATTAAAGCAATTTAGTATATATTTCCAACTTCGAATACATACAAGTAAGTGGAATTAGCTTGACACTCTATAGTTACTTGACTAAGAATAATATCAGTTTTTATGAAAGTTAAAACTGAACGATACCTTTGTTAGCTTAAACAAGAAAACAAAAAACTAATGGGAATGAAAATAACTTCATATACCGGTTAAGATAAAAAATTAAAAAAAAGACAACCACACACTATCTCAGACCACATGAGGAACTGAGATCTTGGACTTCCTTGTATATAAGAATTATTCAAGAATAATTTCCATATTGACGTCAGCAGCGTGGGATTCAAAGCTATATCGTAGACGACTGCTGAGGCCATTTTTTCCTGAGACAATCCCCTCGACGCTTTAGCCACAACATAGAGCAACCTGCCAATAAATTATTTTCACCTTTTTATCATAAATTCCATTCATTCGATGACTAGGTACTTTTCGAATCATTGAATTTTTTCTTTGGTTATGAAGGAACTAACATGTAGGCGCTCATAAAGTGTAATTAGTGTGCTGCAATATGGAATAAAGGCATTCCTACGGTAGGTAGCCATAGGTTGTTACCGGATAGAGAAAGCATGCTCGAGGTTAGACGTTTGATAGTAATTACCTGTGGTTAATTTGCTCTGTTTCATTGAGTTTGCTGGATGGTTTCCTCTAGACATTACAGAGGGAGTAAAAACGTGTAATTGCATCTCGGCACCTTTCGTTTGATATTGGGCAACGATGCGATCCACTCACAGGGTTGTTTTTACCGTGTGTCTCTCCTTAGATACTTCTATATGTTGTAGAATATGTCTCACAGGTAATGCTTTTAATGATATATCGATTTTCTTATATAGTACATAATTCATTGAGGCTATACATACAGTTTACAATACGATACTTTTAACGACAAAAACAATAGAAGTTTAAATCAGAAACTAATTTCTTTTCATGATCCTTTCACTCCGTGTAGGCGTACGATACAGCTATTTATAACACACTCCGATATATATAAACTTCCAACAAAATGAATATGATTTTTACGAACATGGAACAACAATAGTAATAAGTCGGTGTATATAAGAAGAAATAGAAGGACGTAAAACTACCATTTGTCATTTTTGTTAAAAGTGTGACATGTACATTGAATTAATAACGTATTCTGTTCTTTAAAATCATTGCATCAGAATAAATGCCATAAATAGCATTTAAACTTGTCATAAGCATGTACATGAAAGGATTACACACAAAGCAAAACGTACAGTGGTATCTCGGATTGACAAAAATAGCACACAAGAAAAAATCCCTATGCACTATCATTGTGAAAATAATTCATTTTTACCCTTTAACCAAAAGCACGAATCCAAGGCTTTCATGTGTTTTAAAAATCAGCAACCACCCAGAGGTATAAGACACAAACTTTTCTCTTACCCTGGACAAGTGTATCCGCACTTTTACCG
>NW_018484292.1:0-3064 GCF_002113885.1 Mizuhopecten yessoensis
TATCATTATTTAGTTTCGATGACAGTATCATTGTCATTCAGCCATTTGACTTAGGGTTCATCAAAAAGTAAAACAACACTCAAACATTCGTCAACAGTAACAGTTTATTTATTGATTTAATTACCATTTTATCAACTTACATAGGAAAAACATCATTAGCACCTGTCTAGGTGTGCGTAGATTACGTAGCTTACACCAATATCACTTTTCTAGCCTACCACAAACCAATATCACCGGCCTACGTAAATCAATATCACCTACAATAAAGAAAATTATATTCTATTCAAGACATGATTTCTTATAAAATAGCCGGCATTTCTTATTTCATTCAAAATAACTTATAACTGAACCAAAATGGCGTATCTCTGTCGAGGGCTGATTAAGGTTCTTTACCATAATCCCAACAGAGGCACAAGTCGAGTTTGGGATGTTATAGAATCTTAGCCGTAATGGAGGCAATCGCCCAGTTACAGCTAACTCGTTGTTGTTTTTTTCAATTCCTTAGTTCGGAACATATTTAATTTCACCATAGTTTAAAATTATCCCATCTGGGGCCTCAAATTTATGTTGAATCTGTGATACTAAAGCTACCTTTCAAAGCTTCCGCGTACACAATGTAGTCCGTGCTTAACAGGTATCAAAATATATTATTATGTATAATATCGTTAATGAAATAACACCAAAAACCGTTCAACGACAAAATGGAAGGTTTTAAATGCGGGTTGTTATATATTTTATTGTGTGGATGATATACACCGTCGTCTGAAATTTTGCAATAAATGTAACGTAAAGGGTCAGACAGGTCAAACGAGACAGAAACATGGGGTATAACGTGGGATATTTCTGTCGAAGGTATACACTTTACTCACGGACTACATCATTTTCGTGTCGTCATCACTTAAACAGTAACAGATCTATAAACATCAGCGAGATATCTGCACTCAAGGTCGACTCATCTCGAAAATGAACTCAAAATATTAAACGCGCAGTTATTCACAGTGTGAATAAATAAGTGAATAAGACTGAAGGCAGTGGTTAACAGATTACAATAATAAATGTTGATAAATGACAGCCAAGGGCGTGGTGAGCCGTGGTCACTACATGGATGACATGCTACACAACATCTACCCTCCTTATATCGGCGTATCCTCATATTGTACATGACTTCGGTTCGGCCGTGCCAAATCATACATGGCATCGCCCTACCCTCGTCAGATCATAAATGACATTGATCGATCTACCATCTTGTTGTCATACATGACATTGATCGATCTACCATCGTGTTGTCATACATGACATTGATCGATCTACCATCTTGCTGTCATACATGACATTGTTCTACCCTCCTGATGTCATGCATGACAGCAGTCGTTGCATGAAGATAACACGTCAAAAAAGTGAGCAGTTCCGGTGTGGAGAGAACTAATAATGAGCAAACAAACAAAAATACAGAAATTATCAACGAACCATAACAGTGACTGAACGGAAACAGACACAAGTGTTTAACTACAGTCCATGACACCATTACAACGTACGGTTCACGGCCCTGCTCTCATGTCATGCCCTTCCTGTTAGAAAAAAAGGATCTAAAAAAAATAACGTTTTTTAAATTCACAAAATCAAATGTCAAAGAGGTCATGTAAGCAAACATTCAACACTAGAGAATGATGCCATATAACGTGTGTTCTGTGAAATGAGAATCGTCCAAAACTTCACGAGTTATCTGTAACTACGACGACTCTGGGAGAGGGACTGTGTATCCCGGAGGATACGCCCCCCTGCGCATCCGTCCACAACACCGCTGGATCACTTCCAGCGTCATGTCTATCGTCTTGGCGACGTCTTTCGCGTCACCTAACATTGGGTTGACCTCCGCAATATCCACTACGGACAATCGGCCTGCAAGCAAAAGAAAATAGGTAAGGGGGTTGAAGTGGGAGTGACTCTGGGAAAGCCGCCTGGACAATAATTTTTCGATTTTGCAGCATTAATACTTAAAAAAAGCTTTGATCACCAGCAGGATTAGACCATTCACACTAGAAACTGTACATGTTGGAGCGCCAGTAGGGTAAGACCATTAACACCAAGTACATACCGGTAGCGGCCATCACCTCTGCTATGTATAGTCCCTCCCTCAGGGAGAGCCCGCCATGCACGGGGGTGCCCGTACTGGGAATTAAGGTGGGGTCCAGAGCGTCCACATCAAAACTCATGTGAATTGGTTTGTCACCGCTGAAAGTATGACAAATTGGTGTCATCGCATGAACAAGGACATGGCAACGAAAGCACACTAACGCAAAAAGAATAATTAATAACGACTTTGACCATAGGCATATATCTGTTCACATGTTTTATATGTTATGCTGAAATTTTTGACATGCAGCAAAGTTGTGACAAATTCCACTTTCAATGCCTCAGCTACAGTACGACATTCCGTTTAAAAGACCATCTGGTGTTCGCAAATAGAAAGCATTTGAGGTATTTGTTATGTGTTTGTATTGTTTTCGGTCGTGATAATTAAGCAACAACTTACGTCGGGTCTACTGCTTTCAGTGCCATATCTACGACTTCCTTTATTCCAAATCTGTCAACTTCCTGCATTGAGAATGCTGGAATGCCAAGCATTTCGATGATTTTCCTGTATAAACAAATGTAAATGTATATTACTATTGAGTTCAGACGTGTTGTCTACGTTTGATATACGGGACAGTAATGAATGTTTTTAACAATACACACACAGCTAGGGTACAGTTGAAGGTACCTACCTCTCACCAGGGTCCACGTCCCGCAGTCCAATGTAGGCAAGATTCTTGGCGGAAATACTGCAAAGGCAAAGAAGAACAATCAATGAAACATATTTCATGAAAACGAATTGCTTCAAATAGTGAGCTATTAAATATCATTATCAATACACGACGCATCCTTCCATACAGGGGTAGGAATCTGGAATGTTAACCTATACGATATCTGATTATTACTGCGACATTTTACATAGCACTCTTATCTCCCTAGATTAAGTCACTCTAATGCGTTTTATTATAGATAGATAGATAGATAGATAGAT
>NW_018484293.1:0-3064 GCF_002113885.1 Mizuhopecten yessoensis
TAAAATATGATATATTGTGCAGCCAATTTGTTCGATATTGATGTACTTCTTTAATCCTTTACATATTTGAAGCTATTAAGTTAAGTTTTGGTTTGATGTGTTTATTTTCGTGAATGCCTCTTTTTACAGTATTGCTGGCCCTTAATTACTCACATTGTCGATGGCCCGTTAAAAAATACAAAAACAAAACATAAATATCTCTTTCTCCGTAACTAAAACCTTTTATTCACGTTTTGTTGGAATACTTTTTTGACTAATTCCATTGGCTGTGATACACAGTGGTGCACTAATAAGTGTATTACATATGTTACATATTACATATTACATATGTTGTTGCATATAACTGAAAACGTTGGTGTTGACACATTTCTTGACGAGAAATTAGGCAACATGTTGGAATTCAAGACAATAATATCACCAATGTTGAAATTGTTGTTACAGAAAATATTTGCTGAGTTAAAAATAAAAGAAAGATATAGAATAGATGAAATGGAAACACTTACATGTATGAGCTTTACTGATACTCCCATCAAAGTAAGAATGAGGAAATCAAACAGATTTGATTTTGATAAAGATAAACATAATAATCAAATTATAAAACTTGGCCACAGCACGTTTGTCACCATTACTTTCGGAAAAGGGTCCAGCGTCAGAAACCTGCTTTTTCCCATATAGCAATGTCAACGAACCCAATCATTGACGAGATAATACTATAGTTTTATTTCGGTGTCGTGGGTAATAAACGTTAACCTTAGTGCTATAGTTATATTAACGACGTACAATGTCGGCAGTAGTTTGCTTTTAAACAGGTTCGTCAAAGTGATGAGTCGAAAATAAAAAATAGATATCTCAATTATCTGATCAATAGTGCATGATCTATGTAATTAGTCCATAGAGTTATATAAAGATTAATATTTTATGAGTGGCTGGTACGATAATTACCACTGGGAACATACGATCCTTTTAATGTGGATATCATTAATCTCGAAATATATAGGAGAACTTTATTTATTTAGACAAGTTGATGTATTATGAAAGATATAAATCATGTTATTATTATGTTTATTTCTCACATAGAAAAATATATGTTCAGTAATTTGAATGTCCATCAGATACTGGAGTAAAGCACATATGAAATGACTTTCCATGGGGAAAATATAATGTCGATATACAAGTATGTTAAAAACGTAATAGGTCAATGCACATATATATAAAGTCTGAAGATATCTAAATACGTTTAAATATACTTGAATCACCTCAGTATAGAACAGTTAAATACAAAGACCATTAACATGCAGTACACGTTGATTAAGAGAAACGCTCATAAGTATTTGTTTTCTAATATACAGTCCGGTTTGTATATGCGATACAGCTAGTTATAAATGTTGCCTTGATCTTCATCCGCCTGACAAGTATCGAACTGCCCGGCACGCTAAATCCGTTCTACATTCGGTATTGCTGATTCTTTAACACTCCTGGTCTATTCATATTAAAAATATTACGTTTGACTTTAATTTGCTTTGTATGAAAAAGGATGAACATTACACATAAAATAATTATTGCACCTTTGAAATTTGGTAAAAGATACCTCTAGAACTCATCAGTGATACTAGGGGCCAAAAAAAGTTGAAAAAACCAACACTTCTAACTATTGTTGAATCAGAGAGGCAAATGTGTATTTTCGAGCCTATACTATCAACATTTTATCGGAGAATCTTTGTGAGGGGTTTAACATCACAACAACTAGGGTCATATGAATGTTTACAGCGTCCTAACGTACCTGGCATGTTACCCAATACCTTTACCTGTCCAATCAGTAATCGTTGTTCAAGTGTGTAATCTACTGCATCACAAGACCATCTCAAAAACATATATTTTAATCTTTTGGATTTGTTGGTGGCATTTGATACAAATCACATTTACACTGAAATTAAATTTATTGTTGCCTTCCAGTATGTTTTCTCTGGTGAGTGTTGCAATAAATGTTATTGTTACACTATATATTAATCAGAAATGAATATCTTCTTCAATGCTTTAAGTGTCAAAGAACGTTACGGATAACACGAATGCCGTTTTATATTAGTTTAAAGTAAAGTGCTCAGTAAACAATTTAACCGAATATTGCATATTTGTTTGAACTTATAGCGTTCATTATACTGTGATATATACCCAACCTTTATGTATCATTGCTAGTATATATGTAATAGTGTTCGTCTTCAAGCAATCGCAGGAAAGATGTTCGATGAGTAATGCACCCTTTCTAAAATAAAAAAACCTAACAACAGAGCTTACCTTTGGTGAAAAAGGAAATGACGAGTATTGTGTACAATGTTACATTGTACATTGTCCCTTTCATGGATCAAATTTCAAGCCATCATGTCACTAACAATACGCGGCCGTATCGCGTCGTACGCCGGCTGGTGATGTGTCCTTGTTGTTGTTCACATATACACCGCTATATCATCCAGGTAAATGCTATTTGTGTAGTGCTGTCGATACATACAAGGATATCCGCTATCCGTCCATGTAATAACAGCTATCAGAGGTCATGTATAAAACATTAAACAGTGAAATTGCCTCATTGAAAACTCAGAGCGTTGTGGTCGGACCTATTAAGGACTTGAATATCTTATCAAAACCTGCAACATGTCAATTCATGCCATCTTATTTATATACAACTTCGATGTTTAAGTGAAGTGAAAGTGTCTCGGAGTAAATATCAATTCGATCACATCAATAGTTAAATATTGTACATATATATTAATGTATCTATTCGGGCACTTTCTGATACACTTAAAAGTACCAATATAGGTATCAATATAACGATACCGAGGTTTCCATAGAATGAAACATAAGTGTGAAGCGGTATATTACTTTCAAACAATCTTTTAATGATTTCCCCCCCTTTTTATACCCCCGCAACGAAGCTAGGGTGGGTATTTTTGGAATCAATCTGTCTGGATGTCTGTCTGTCTGTCTGTCGTCCGCAGTAACGGTGAATGATCAGTATCTTATGTAATTGTGCACCGGCATTTTAATTTGGGATTTGGACCCTTTTTGATGG
>NW_018484294.1:0-3065 GCF_002113885.1 Mizuhopecten yessoensis
AAAACTTTGTTTACACTTCCGGCGTTTTCACGATACAACATTTTAAACGTGTAAATGATATCCTACGAAGCTTTTCATGATTGCTTTTAATAGCTCAGGCGGAACTATCTTTCAGTTCATACGTATTAAACTTTTTGATTTTTTTTGAGGCACATTTTATGAATACATTTTGTATAATCTTGCGGCAATATCTTGCAAAAATATCACTAACTAATAAGGTTTCGTCCCACGCTAACAAACGAAGGAATGTACGTAAAGAGTCAGACCTGGATATTTTTAATGATGACAACAATAATATACTTCCTGTTGATGTCTTTTTATACTGATTACAGAATGTCGAACATGCCAAGACAGGGATCTGGCCTTCACAGTCTTAAAATAGATTTCTGGTAATAGAGAGCGAGACAGAAAACAGCAATGTCTTCCGTCATGTGTCGTATAAAAGAGTTTCTTTTGCGATGAGGCCTCAGATACTTCAGTACCTTTTAGACCACAGGGACTTGAGAATTAGTAACAGCTATATTTGGACCTAAACTAAGGTGTTTGGGGTTTAGATCAGCCCTATCACGTGTAAAATTGCCCTAAACACATTTGTTTAGGTCCAAATATAGCTGTAACAAATTCTCAAATCCCTGTGTTTACACTGACTTACGTTCGGAACCCGAGACAAGATGGACTTACTGGGAAACTGCATGCGTCTTACCTCGGTACCGCAGGATTTGATAATTGGCAATGACAGAGAGAAGCAGCGAGTCCCAAGTTCAACCATTATTAGTCCATTACATTCCGTTTTGAACTGAATATTCTTATACTCGTTCGTTCCTTCCTTCCAGAAAGCAATTTCAAGCCGTACAAAGATACTTCTGCGCCCTTGGACATCCCAGTGTTGTTCTTTTGTTACCGATGCTTTCCCTTGAGACGGTGTCCATGTCAGAGTCACAACCGTAGGGTCCTCCGTGATAACTGATCTTCCTTTCTGATCCAATCAATCCGATATTCAAATTATGCTGTACATTGACTAATTGAGCAATTCATTCGTTAATCTTTGACTTTCATTTTCAACATTTTCAAATGCGGTTATGTTCACCATAATATCCTTTTGACAGCTGTATTTTTGGAGAGGACGGGCATATAAAGCTTTGTGAAGGGATCCACTTATACTTTACTTTAGCAGGGCAATATCTACCTTTTGCTGAAAGCTCTGCTTCTACTGCGGAGATTTTTCTTTCTTTCATAATTTCCTAACTTTTGGCTAACTTATGCCAGCCATGTTTGGATTTGAAGGCTACTCTGATTGATCGATGGACCACTTCTAGTTAAATCAACTGGCTATGATTTATTTATGTACTAAATTTCATGACTTTACTATGGCGAAAACAATTATCTTTAATAATCTTAAAATTTCTTAGTTTTGGATTATTTATGAGCCATCTTTGATTTTTAGTCATCTCGATTTTTTTGTTTCGATTGGATCCACTTGTTGTTTTCTTTATTAGGCTAAAAATACATATGTATACAAAAATTCTTGTTTTCTTTTTCGATTTGGATAATCACCCCGAAAAATCTACCAGGCATTTACTTATTGGTCCAATTATACTAGGCGCAGCCTTGCTCAAGTCCGAGATTGTTTTAGAGGGCGGAGCAACTCAAATCAAACCTCTTTATGTAAACGTGTTTGACACACCCTTTACTAGTTGTACTATTCACTTTGAGATGTAATTTCTTTAGACCTTGTGTCATTTTAGCCAATATCACTTTTTGCTGTATATCTTGAAATCGTTTTGTATTTACCGCACGCATTGTATCTTATAAACCGAACGACTTACACAAATTAAGAATATAATTGATCTTGTACTAGACCGACCAGTTTTACATAGGATTAAACAATTTATAATTCTGACGTAAAATCAGACACGTCCTTAGGTTTACGTCTAAGTGTCACTGTCTGTAATATCATGATCGTCCCATATCCTAAACTTTGTTTTACACGTGTCCCTGGGAAGGTTAAAAAAAGGAACTAATCAGTCCATATAATTATTTAACCATCATGCTGACTGCATTGCCTATTTCATCTGTATATCAAACACGCCTTTACAAGGTCAAGGTGGCCCGTTACACTCAGGTAAATATTTCGTGTACAAACCAGCCGTCCTTCAAAACGTCGTCCCGTTATATCGCTGGTTATAATTTAGGACGTCCCAAGATACTCTTTTTTTCGGCAAAGGTAATGTGTTAACTTGACACTATTTATAACACAGAAACAAAAAAACATGGTGCCATTCACGAATCTTAACTAAACATAACTGCTGCAAGTGAGCACAGGGACATGAGAATATTAAAACACAGTCTGCCTATATATATCATGAACTACGGTGTACTTTAAGACTTTTAGAGATTTAGATCAAAACTCAACAAAAAGGACATTCCACAATAAACACTCACATCTGAACCATCAATTGTTTCATATTCATCAAAACTTATCTCAAAATATTGAGTAACAGATAAGGTCATATAAGGAGCAGCACCCCAATCAGGAACCGTCGGCATTTTCCGTAAACGTTTCTCGTTTACGGAAAGTGCCGACGGTTCCCGATTTCATGCTTGAGGCAGGGTATGTTGGTATATTAATTGTGTCTCCTTGCGATAGCGTGGATATGATGCAAACTTTAGAAATACCCTACCGTAGACCCAGGACAGTGTTCCACCCGGTCACATAATGATAACAACGGTAAACGCGTCTTTACTGCAACCGTTTTAAGGCTGAACGTCAAACTAAAAGCGGAAAGTACCAATATCAAGGACATTGGATTAATTTGGTTATAGGATATAAATACAGGTCTCTGAATTTGTATCAACTTGGTTTTGTTTACACTAGGACTATTATATAACCTTTCTTGCCTAGGAAAAATGCTCAATATCAAGACCAACAGCACAGTCACGTATGTTCAGAGACATGTAAAACAGAGTCGTATATACTACATTATATTAAATTAAATACAATTCAATATTTTTATTGCACATTTTTAGTTACATAATTAATTGAAGGCAAATAATAAACAAAAAAA
>NW_018484295.1:0-3065 GCF_002113885.1 Mizuhopecten yessoensis
CTTCGTTTCCGTGCAAATACTTCAACAAATGTTAACCGATTTTCTTCAAACTTGGTACTCTAGGGCCTGTTCTGTTGACATCTACATATAGCCACTTTTCACCTAAGACGTTTAAGAAATATGGCACAACTTTATTTCAAACCAAGACATTTCATTGTCTATGTACGTATTAGATCATTGGTTAATTATGAAAACTCTTCTGGAATTGAATAAAAGATATGACGGTACTATACAAGCAGAGGAAGCGCTCACCTTTCAGGACCATCTGGAATCACCTCAGTGCTGTGCGAGCGAGCTATTGATTCGGAACTCAGGCCATGATCCCTTTCTGTGCTATGTGTTGTGACAACACAGGAACATTTAAGTCCAAACTGTGAATTAATGTTTAACTTCCTTATTCGTTTCGGAAATATATTTCAATTATAACAATATTTGTAGCTTGGTGTTTGCTTCGAATACATCCAACAGATTCGTATCCGGTTGACAATGGGGTTCTATATTGTAAATGAGGTCTAACAAGTGATGTGTGAAGAAGTCTGGTATTAGTATGATCTTCGGGAACCTCTGTGAATCCAGCGGTTTTTGAAAATAAAACATATTGCCCAATATAAGACTAAGACCTCCTCTTTCAAATTACTCTGTTGCTTTGATCCTCCAATGATTAATGTTTGAGACTATGCAGGTCCTCTGTGAGTTTTGCTATATTTTCTGTGTCCCTTTATGCCATACATGATCGTCAACGAACAAGAATACCGGTACATATCACTGGCGAGCAAGACAGGTAATTTATCGAAGTCCGTAATAGGAAGTTGACAGATGCTTGCTATTTAAAGGCATGAATTACGTGTCCATTTAGAGACCTCATGAAATCCAGGTTAACGGCCTTACACTTCTTAATTATTCAGGATATCTTTCCATTTGGTTAGCACACCTAGTTACCAAAATTGTCAAGTGCTGAAAAAGTTCGTTGTTCCAGATCTTCCATTATTCTTGCCATTGATATTCTCCAACTTGCAGATAACACTAGCGAGATTAACCGAGATATGGCTTCTAGTCTTTGTCTCCTGTGTAATATATTACCATCAGATGGTGGGATGGTCAAATCACAGAACTTCCGTGGTCATGTACCTTTCTGTAAACAAGTGTTCTCGGTATTTCTTTTTAGAAACTACTTAGTTGAATTAGTGTTTCATGAACCTGATGTCCAAACCAAGCTTTATTCAGAAGAAGCTGTGTGAAGATTTTAAACATATTTGACCCCTGCGACACTGAAATTGGGTGAAAGGTTATTTAATTGAACAGTTTGCTTCTGTGTAAATATCATTACCCTATGCCTTTTGGTTATTAAGAAGAAGTTGTGTAAAGTTTTTTAAACATATTTGACTTGTGGATCAATTGTTATAAAAACAAAGCATCTAATACTTACTTCTAATTTTTCGAAAAGGAAAATAGAAATTGATCAATTTCCTGTACCATTATACAGATACTTTTTCAAGTCGTTCAATATTACAATTGGATATATCATGAGAACATTGGCCATATCGAATTCCAATATAAAAGTTCGTTTCCGCTATTTTTTGTATTTGGCAGACTTTCAAATATTGTACACGGGTTCCCCTTGGCTCCTACTTGTGTAACTCCGTTTTGTGGAAATCGTTTTAACGAACGGGCCCCGGTTGCTCAAAGATTGGTTCTCAAGTAACCAGTGGTGCGGCAAATTTTTAAAATGCGAATCAAAATCTTGAACATACGAGCATATCATTTCACTGCTATATATTGGTTGGAAATAATAAGACTGAGGTGTTTTGGGGGGAATTTTTGATTTTAAAGTCTTTGGTTTCTTATTTGCAACAACTTGAATAGTTCATCAACCACTTGTTATAGAGGCAAAGCTTTCATCGTGTACTTCAGGGTAAAAGTTCGATATGGTTATTTTTCGGATATCACAGGATTTATCATTTTCGAATTTTGTGAACAGGTTAGCCTCGAGTCTTAGTACTTCAATATAACTTTGATGCCTGGCCAATGTCAAGCTAAATTGGTCGAGTGTTTCATGATTGAAGGTCAATATCATTACTTTACGATGTCAAGTACCTTAATAGGTTAATGTCACTATGAAAGGTCAAACTTAACACTACCGTGAACATCATTCGGAGGAGTACTATAACCGAGATCGATGCCAAATTACCCAGATGCCAGTTAATGTTCAAAGTCTTGGAGGTAAAATACTACATCCGACCGTTGTTTATATATGTTGCTGCGTTCGGGGAGTGAAAGGATACTACCATAACAATTTGGTGAAACCGTGTCCAGTACTGACAGTAGTTTTGGGACAACATTGTTTCAAGCAAATCTTCAATTCAACCATGGCCTTTCATTTCTTAACATTTCATCCCCAATGGCTAAGCATTTTATATCACTACGATCTGGTTTAAATCTGCGTTTTACCTCAGACCAAGTAGGGTCATCAACTTTATTATACCCCCCTCAAACTTAGCTAGGGGGTACATAGTAAAAAGCCTGTGTACAAGATTTCTCGGCTATTATTGGTCATTTATATTTACATCATAGTATGGTTGTGCCAAGTTCTAAACCCGATTAGATTTTGATGGTCATCGGTCAAGGTTTAAGGGTCACACTTGACCATTTTTGAGGTTAAAATATCTCAACCCCTCAACAAATTTAGTTTATATTTACACCAAAATATGGCAACACCTGGTTAGATTTTTAGATATCGGTCAACATAATGATATGAGGGTTAAAGTTCAGGAGCAAAGTGGGTGATGGGGAGAGATTGAAGGCAAGTACATCCACGCGAGCTTCTGCTGGAATTTGTCATTTAAATCAAACAACCTAATTTGACCCTTAACCCAGCTTATTAGCCCCCAAAAGGCAAGGATTAGTCCCTTTATTTGCAGTTTTGTCACAATACACATGGATTGTATCACGATACATACTTACCCTTTGAAATTTCCATGGGGGAGATTGTACTCATAAAAATGCGGCGTCCGGCGTAATCTTTTTACTATAAACAACTTCTTCTTAATAACCAAAAGGCCTAGGGT
>NW_018484296.1:0-3067 GCF_002113885.1 Mizuhopecten yessoensis
TTTTACCCGAAACCAATCAATCAGCTATCTTCGTCGTGCCTTCTATTTTGCTATGACATATGCCAGGGGTGCAGAGAACGAAAGTGAGCGTTACCCCTGGATTATCGAGGATGGAAGGGGTCCCAACAGTATTCGTCTTATACCATGTGAATGCAGGAAGATACAGCACGTCTATTCTTACCGGCCGCGCGGACGCAAAAAGATACATGTACACATCAATCACATACTTAAAGTGAACGGAAGTTGATGCTTTCTGCTGTACAGTTCTGCACTGTATGACCCGTTAGTGCTAATGTGCATCATCAATCAGTATAAACCGACAATTTGAATATGAATAACTTTATGCAAAATACTTGTAATACATATATAGCAAGTTAAATACTAGTTATACATATATAGCAAGGTAAATACTAGTAATACATATATAGCAAGGTAAATACTAGTTATACATATATAGCAAGTTAAATACTAGTTATACATATATAGCAAGTTATATAGTTACACTGTTTATCCCATGATGCAATCACAGGACGATATCAAGTAGAAGATTTAACACTTACTTCATAATATACATTATAAGAATATTTTTAAATGCGAAAGGTCAACCGGAAGTCGGTATACAACGTATCTATGAACACGTTACATGTAATGATGTGATTCCAGTTAGTACGACTGCACTGCACTGCTATTTAGTTACCCACTCAAACATACAGCTCTGGTCAGTAATCGCTAGCAGAACGGCACTCAAAGCAGGATAACTCCTATGGCGTTCCGAAACTGAACTGATTATACATGTAAATTGACTACTGCTGCAGAAATGTTCCTTTTCAAACCTTGTTCACTGTCGTCCGAATCTGTTCCTTATGTACGTCGGTTTAATCACAGTTACAGGTGATTTCGTTTGAAAATAAAATTTAATCACATCTGAAGCTTTTTTTGGAAGAGCGTTCTTGGAAAAAACCGAGTTGTACACCAATCATTTTAATGTCATTTATGGTGTCATAACGTTAGTGTGGACGTCATTTTCCTCCGAACTTTTTCATTTCATCGCAATTAATTAATTTACCTTTCATTCAAGGTAAACACGAACTGACTTCATTTTAAAATGGACACATATATTTTTGGAAACACTGTATGTACTGAATGAGTAGAAAAACAAGACTAATATAATCTCTCACCCCTAAGGGGTGAGAAAGGGGATTCTCTTACCCTGGACAGGTGTATCCGCACTTTTACCGGTGGAATATCCTCTTTCACATGTTTTTTTTTTTTAAAGTTATAGCACTGTGACGTCATAATAACAAAAATGGTTATATAGAGGAAGGGGGTCTCAACACTCTAACACGAAGCAAACATATACAGGTAAGGTAGCAATGAACGATGTATTAAATAATAATTTTAACTCGTTTCAAATTCGACTTTCAAACTATATGTCCGGCAGTAAACTACTGTCAGAATATATGTTTTGGATGGAAAAGATACAAAATGCGGGCGATGACGTCATCGCCTCGTGAGTTTCAAAAAGACACATCCCTTTCAGCCACCAATCTTTAATAGTTGACAATATGTTAGTCCATTCACACATAAATTGTTTTGTGATAATGTTCAAGTTCACGTTACTCTTTATTACTTTGAGTGTTTTGACTGATCATTTACAGGTAACAGAAGTGCAATATGTACAGTGCAAAATACAAAATAACATGACACAACATTACACACAGTCACAACTCAAATAGACACGGTACCATATGTTTGGAGAGCGCAACTTAGCTATTTATAATAATTGTGTTCTTCTCGAATTTGCAAATTTCATATATTTTCCTAAGTTCGTTATTTCTTTTGCAATTTTCATATTCAGTAGTCCTATTAATTTAAACATGCTTGGCTTTTTAGTGTAATAAGTTTTAAAAACTTTTGCTCGCAAATCAGAATAAGAAGGGCATTTAAGAATAAAATGAAACTCATCTTCAACATCATCTAGGTTACATAAAATACACACTCGATGATTTTGCTCAATATTTTGATATCGCCCTTTTTCTACTTTTAAGTTATAAAAAGATAATCTAAATTTTGTAATTTCTTTCAAATATTCTTTTGGTATTGTTTGAATTTCCTTAATAATGTTAAAGGATACCTACCAAGTTCTGAGTACACCATGGCATAACAAACAGGTTAACGTACACTAAGCAATCTCTTACAAAACATAGTATGTACTTACCCGACATCAGGGGCTTTAGGAAAACCCCATATTTCCGCATCATAGCTTATATACTATTATCATACACATATGTGTCAAAAACAGACAATTGGGTTTCAGTATTAAAATAATTGTTCCGACATAAACTCATAACTGCAAATGCTGCTTTTCTACATTGTTCTGATTGTGTTTTTGTTGTGTTTTCCTAAACGTAATTTGTAATTTAACAAGACTACCAAATAATTGAATTCATTTACAATTTCAAAATTACATCTTATTTTTATATCCAAATCATTTCATTTCTCTTATAACCACCATTTCTAAACTCATGGTCTTTTGTTTTGTTAATATTGACAGTAAGACTCCATTTCTCAGCATAAGATTCTGAAGAATTTAACATTGATTGTAGGCCCTCTGGCGTTTCTAAATTAATTACCACATCGTCGGCATACATAAGTAAAAACATATTAAACATTTGTATTTCTATCGATGGATAATTGTCTGTTAAAAATTGCATTTCACAACCATTTATATATAAAGAAAATAGTAGATGTGATAAAATTTCCCCTTGAAACAATCCATTTTCACAATTGAAAGAGTCTGATAATGACCAATTATATTTTACGCAACATTTCACACAACCATACAACGACCTAATTAATTTTAACAACTTCCCATCAATTGCTAACTTTATCAATTTGAACGATAAGTTTTGACGATTAATTAAAACAAATGCCTTTGTGTAATCAATAAAACAACGACACAATCTTTGTTTTTCTTTTTCAAAGTTCGACTGATTAAAGTTTGTAAGGCAAATATCGCATCAATAGTCGACAAACCTTTCCTAAAACCAAACTGCGCATCCGTAAT
>NW_018484297.1:0-3068 GCF_002113885.1 Mizuhopecten yessoensis
AGCTAGATAGGGCGCTATATCAAATGTTGTATATTGTATTGTATTTTAACAATGACAACATTTATACATATCAATAAAAGGATGGTGGGGGATATTTGATTGGTTGCGTCCATTGTAGTTCCTGATATATTTGGATACATCTATTGTTTTCTAGCATTTTACTTCAGATTTTTACTGTCAGCAATCTCTAAGCGCAAAGTGTTGTTTACCTATTTTCTACCCTTTGACCCCGTGAAACCTTAAATAGTATGTCGATGTTCCATTTGGACTTAATCAAACAACCAAAAGAAATAAAATCCAACGCTTATACAACATAAAATGTATAAACTCTATATCATGCTGCCAAAGCACGATTACGGAGATATCAAAACAAAAGAGAATGCATCATGAATTATCTTATATATATTTATATAGAAAACCCCGGAGGCGAACCGAGGTGTTCCGAACACGTTGTAACACACCCATTACATGATATCCATTCAGAAAGTCATACCGATATCACGATTGCTGTAACTAAGATTTGTATCACTATCAAACACGTTTACCACCTTTAACAAAAACAATCCCTGCATGTATATGTTTAGACATGCTCTATAACGAAGTCTTACAACGTGGTGTTATTTTACTGTTTGAAGGGCTAACTAACAAAATATAAAATAGCGGGGAAGTGATTCATTGTATTGCAGGTAGAAATAAAAATAACAAACAAGGTAATTATTGCTGATATAATGTTAACAGTTAATGCATAAATGAATAAAACATATTTTTTGTGTTTATATTGACATTAAATCGTGATTCATCGTGTTTATATTCGCTTTGTATACGTGACCTCTTGTTTCAAATTAATGGCTGTGTGAGCGAATAGGAAAGTTTGAAAATCTGGATTTTTTATGATATATATATTATAATGTCACACACATCAAAGTAAACACTTTCTCACGTAAGTACCACCACGTAAACAACATTTACCAGTAATCCAGAATCACTCGTGTGATACTGCTAAGTAATACTTACACGTATAAATACAAACATTCACATTTGTACATAGAGAGTGTGTACGGAGGCAAGACCACTTCATGCTAATAGTTATTATCTAAACTGACGCTTTGGTTGAATGCCATACGACATTAGATGTCATTGTACAAGTGTATATATATAAATGTTGTCGAGGTCAACATTTAAACAGCACTAGTTAGCTGTACACCTTTACCACAGCTGACGGGATTTAGTTGTGATAAAGCTGTCTATGTCATTGGTCAACCCTGGGCCTGACTGAACAAAGTGGTGGTGGACAAACAAACAGTCTCCGAGAACAGGTAACCGTTATTTCATTATCAATTTACGTTTATAACCGCTAAATTTCATCCGCCCTCTGTCAACAGTTTGGTTAGACTGGGCGAATTTATTGGAAAGCTAATATAATATAACACGGTTTAGAAATATAGCATTTCGCAATACACAATTAAATATATCGTTGTGTATTGAAATTAAATATAGAGCATTAAGTCGATAAAAATAAATCCATGATTCAACCTAGTAATGTATAATGTTCCCATTACAGCTTTCTGATCAATATGAAGTAGTGTTTGCTTCATAAATCTAAATAACGTGGTTATTAAATCTGTGTACTGACTGCCTATTAAACGTTACCTTTCAATACAAGTATTTGTTAATTGTAAAACCAGCGGTTTCCTTGTCCTTGACGTAAGTTAAAGCTTCATAGATGCTTATTTGAAATTACTACATATGTACTATCATTTCACATGCTCAGGAAAACAAAAATATCACGATGCAATGCTATGTAATGCAATTTATCGTGATACATAGTGTACAAATGCGATACCTAACGTTACTACTACTACGTCCCTACCTATTCGATATAGTCTCGAGCTTATATGTTAACCTGTTTTGTGACACAGGTGAAAAGTGAAATTTCTGTATCCCTATTGTAAATAGGACGCCATGTCTGTTACACACCTACAAGTTCTGTAGGATCGTTTCGGAGGGCTACCACCCTGAAGACGTGGTGTTTTAAACCGAGATAAAACCGTCGTATTTTCAAAGGTAAAGTGAACATATCGATTCTCTCTCGTGGTGTTAATTATAGGATATCTGAAACTTGTAGTTACCACGGGATCAAATTAGTATCAGGTCGTCATCATGACCTAATTTTACACCTGTCAAGTCACTGTGTCGACCATGATCGTTCACCTTAGATCATAGGTAACAAGTGTATGTTTACCTGAATTTAAAAGTAGGCATAATGACAGGTGCCACACGTGATGAAAGAGTTGCTTACAAGTTTAGAGAATCTAGTTCCCCCTTCGGTTTTGATAACAATGTTGTTGTTTTTTTTGTGTTTTTTGACGTCTCCTTAGTTCCTGTTGTTGTTATGCCTTTGAGTTGATGAGGTACAGTTTTTACCAGCAGACGTCAGCATATGTGGCCATGTCTTCAGTTGTTGAATTTGTATCATTTACACATTTATAGTTTCAAGTTATGACGTTTAGGTTCATTCCTATAGAGACTGTAGTAAACTTATTACTATATTACCCCGTTCGATAATGAATGCGATTCAAAGTGGCATTGTTTCATTGACATGTACATTGTAACTTCAAGGTGAAATACCAATACATGGAGTATAATACATATATAAAGTTTGTATTTAATCTATTCTGAAACTAAAGCACACGTCAAACAGTCCTCTCAATAGTTCCAGTGGTGCCTGTTTAATGAATAAGCAAGAAACAAGTACAATCAGTTATAGTTGCAAGATTCATCGAGTCACTGAGCACTATGTAAAACGTTGTTCTTACTCCCAAATCACTAACGTCACCAGTGACCAAGCTGGCAGAGAACATTTTATATGATTCGCTAGACACTCATTCATCCAGACAGTGGTATATCATATAAAACATATATATACCTATTTCATATTGCAAACCAAAACTTTTAACAGGTGTAACCTCTCTCATGCTGTCGTACCTGTAAGACGCGACCACACTGGAGAAACCTTAACGTTCGTCTCTTAACTCATTCACCCCTGAAAATTCATAATGAACTATTCC
>NW_018484298.1:0-3071 GCF_002113885.1 Mizuhopecten yessoensis
GATTTATTGATATTTTAAAGGATTTTAGGAAGGTTTACACGTGACCCACGGTCAAGATAAAGCTGTTAACATTTATATGTAAATATATCGCATACAAGGCAAAAAGTAAAAGTAATTAAAAAAGAAGAAAGTCGAGAAGGATGTCTTTGTTAACCCTGGTTAGAAAAAAAAATATATCAAAACATTGGGAATATTTAATATTAATTTGTTGGGGAAAAAAGGTAAACCAATAACTACCATCCAGTTCTGAAGAAGTTTGTTCTCTTCTGTTGATGTTATTTTCATTAACACTCGAATCCAATCCCGAGTGCAAGAGAATACATTTTGGATTCAATGTCAGTGTCCGGTTCCGATTTTATAGTCACCTCCAACATTTCGTTTTGGCAAACCATGTTGTAGATTGTAATGAATAAACAGCTCTTTATGTTGCTGTTTAATGTGAATATCAACTGTCATCACATAGTAATTAGCAACTAGCCCACACTGGATGTGGGATCACTGATTTAATTGCTTAACAAATCACCAAGCCATGCCTTGCTAAATCGGCTGGCTGGACTGAAGACGTTTTACTTCAGACCTCTCGGTGACCATGGTCAGTGTGAATCCTTGTAGCTATTGTTTATTCACTAAGATTGATCAAATTTCGTTTCTTTTCGTGTGACCGATTGAAATTCGTGAGATATCAATTTTTTCTGAAGCAATTTTCGTGAGTCCCACGCCAAAATCGTTAGATATGGCATGTATGCATGACTACCCTATTTTGCAGTGAATATACCCAAATCATATCTTTTGTACATATCAAGTAAAAAAGGATGACTTTATGATGGTTATATAAAAAAGAAATGTTCACATTGCATATATATGTACATTCCTTGCAATGGATCGAGGAATATCTCCATTTGTTTCTCTTTAACTAAAATTTATTAACCTTGTCCCAAAGTTTTCTTTCTTGCTTGACTGAGACTCTCTAAATAAAACCTTCCAGGCACACCATATGCATTAATCTCATAGGAAATGGGAAAATCCTATAAGATTCTATGACAAAAAAGTTACAGTGTAATACTGCACTGATGTTTAAAAAAAAGATGTTTTGGAGTTCATTGATCAATCAGTGTTCTCGGGATCCACTACCAGTTCTCGGGATCCACTACCAGCAAGTTTGAAGGCACATCAATATCATGCTTTTCCAATTTGGCAACTTGGTAAAAAATCTTGTGACACTCTTGTATTACAAATTCTTGTAACATACATTACATCCAAACATTATGCATTTAAGAGCATAAATTGATAGCATGGTAATTATTATGATTACAGATTGTTTATTAATCTATTTTCTGATACTCCAAAATGCAAAAAAACATGTGGAAAATACAAAAATATTATCACAACTGCATGTTAAATTTTATAACACATCACAAAATTATAAATTCAAGTGCAGAAGCAGGCTTAAAAGTCTAAAATATCAGAAAGTAGAAAACCAGGAATTTGTTAAACAATTCAATAGTACTGATAAGTTGTTATATTCAATGACTAGGTTTAGAGACCAAAATTGTAGCTATCCATGAAATAATAACATTTAATGATGAAGTACTGACTGTTTTTGTTGTCATCTCCACAGAAATGGTCACTTAATGACTCATCGTGACAAAAAACCATACGAGTGTAACGTTGACAGCTGCCAGAAGAGTTACTGTGATGCACGCTCTCTACGACGCCACCTGGAGAATCACCACAATCAGTCGCCCGAGCAGATCCAGACGGCCATCGCAGCAGTGGCCTCTAATGCGACAGCCATAATAGCCGCTGCTGCAGCCTCCAACACAGCTTCACTCAGAGCCACTACCACAGAAACACAAAGCATGCCCTCAACCTTATCAGTGATATCTGGAGCAAGTAACAGCCACTCCTCTCAGGACGGCAATGGCTGTTCCAGTCAGTATTCCACCCCCCAGTACAGTAACAACTCCACCCCAATGACCAGTCCCTCATACAGCAACAGTGGTAACCCTCAACAGCAGACAGCATTCTTCCAGTTTGACCAAGTGCCGTTGTCTGCACAGACTTCTCATGACATTATATTGCAGCAGGTTAGCATGCTTTAAAATGCATTAAATGGTTAAGCCTAATTAAATGTGCAAAACAGATTTGGTTAATGGTGGTTAATTTGTACCATATTACTAAATTATTGGTTTAGAATTAAACTGCTACTTCATCATCAGTTGCCAGCTTTGTCACTTATATACTGTACAACTGGTTTGGCCGGTGTATACTTAATGTAGGTTACGTTTTATCTGGAAAAAAAGAATTTTAGTTTCCTATCTTGCTCATTTAAGTGGTATTTGACCTGACAGTATCCAAGTTTTATGTTTATTCTTGGTTGTCTTGAAAATATCTTTATTTGTCCTAAGCCTCACCTCACAGATGATTCTCAGCGTCCCCAGCAGATCACCATCCAGCCCCGTGTAGTGGCACAGCACCAGTCTTCGGGGCTCCCAGAGGGGCTGCCAGTCGACTCTCAACAGGTGCAGCATTGGCAAGAACGGGTTCAACATATCCTTACTGCAGCAGCAAACCAAGCTGGGACAGAGCAACAGTCCAATTCTCACAGTCCACAGGGTACCATCGAGGACCAGTCGCCGAGCTATCTCCAGCAGGTCAGCCCCATCAGCCCTGTGATGAGCCACCCAGGGCCTACCAGTCCCCAGCGCATCTGGTCTTCAAACCCTCTCACCCCCAACACCATCACCAACGACAAAATCAACGGGTAGGTTAAACATATATTGTTGACTCACATATTGTATCCTCAAGCAGAGTTATGGTATATATAACACACCACAATAATAAATATACAGCAAATAAATTCTGGAAGGATGTGTGCACATGTAAAAAATGTGATTTTTTGTCTAATAATTAATTTTAAAAAAAGTATTAAAAAAAATCTAAATAGTTTCTCTTTTTCCAAGGCCTTTTACCTCTTAAAGAGCTCAAGTCTAATTATAACCCGGAGTATAGTTTGAAAACCTTTCAGATAACTACATGTACCTGAAACTTTGTCCACTTATCATCCTATC
>NW_018484299.1:0-3075 GCF_002113885.1 Mizuhopecten yessoensis
ACAAGTCTAAACGATAGCATATACAGGGAACAAGTCTAAACGATAACAGATACACGTAACAAGTCTAAATGATTAATGATACAAAGAACAAGTCAAGACGATCAAAGATACAGGGAACAAGTCAATACGATTAACGAAACGGAACAAGTCAAGACGGTAAAGATGCGGGAAAGAATCTAAACGATAACATGTAGAGGGAACAAGTCTAGACGATGAAAGATACAAGGAACAAATCTAGACGAGAAAAAGATACAGAAATCAAATTGTAACGATAACAAATACAGGGCACAGGTCTAAACGATCAAAGATACAAGAACAAGTCTAGACAATCAAAGATACAGGGAACAAGTCAAGACGATCAGATACAGGGAACAAATCTAAACTATAACATATACAGGGAACAAGTTAAGACGATAAAAGATACAGAAATCAAATTTTAACGATAACAAAAAGAGGGCACAAGTCTAAACGATCAAAGATAAAAGGAACAAGTCTAGACGATAAAAGATTTAAGGAACAAGTCTAAACGATCAAAGATACAAGGAACAAGTCTAGACGATCAAAGATACAAGGAACAAGTCTAGACGATCAAAGACACAGGGATCAAGTCTTAACGATGAAAAACATCCACGCAGATTGAAGCCTCTCATACCTATATCACTTTCCACGGGACCATCAACGACTGGCCGTATCAGCAGACAGTTTAGACACGCATTGTTTGGTCAGGATTCTTCTGTTTCTATCTGTTTCTTGTTGTGCATCTAAAAGTAGGATCTGAAATGAACAAAAATACTAGGTTTACCATTTATCATTGTGCATGATTAACAGTGTCAAGGCACGTTTAAACACATTCACCGTTTACATCACGGTCTAGATATAAACCGATATAAATTTACGCCACGTCAACGTTAAGCAACATGAAAAAAACCTATTGTTAGCACCATACCGAAAACACATGAACAAATGACAACGTACGGTAAAACTGTAAGGAGGTCACCATTATGGTCAAACTGTAGGTTAGTGTCATTCTTTGTTAGTGAGGAGACTATTATTGTCAATCTATAGGTTAGTGTCACAGCTTTTAGTAGTGAGGTGACCGTTATTGTCATACTGCAGGTAAATGTCATAGAATTTAGTTTTGAAATTAATACATTTGTCATACTGCAGGTAAATGTCATAGAATTTAGTTTTAAAATGAACATTTTTGTCATATGGTAAGTCGTAGCTATGGAGCTGAAGAAGACGATTTTAAGATGTCTTTTTTAATACCTAACTTTTTGAGATGTGATTTGGGTTTTACTCGAGGAACGGTGGTATATATATTGGACAGAAGTCAAATTGTGTTATATATAGGGTCAGACATCACTGTTACTTCATTCGTACAGGTTTATGTATTATAAATATGCAAAAAAAAATACAAACAAATAAAAATTTAAATATGAGCTTGTCATTAAACTTCACCAAAAAGAGAGTTATATTTATTTTGTTGTCATATAAATACATAACATATGTTTCAACCGCGTGGAGTCTTTTATGCAACAGCTTTTGTAATCTGGATCATGCTTCCTAGCAATGTGATTGATGTATTGTGGAGAATGGAAATGTAAAACCGTATTGGTCGACTTTCTTACATCGTGCCTGCTGTGCTGATAACGACGAACTATATGTACTGGCACAGCAGGGGTGTTATAAATATCAGTTATTGATGGTAACTGTTTTAATAAGAGACTTTAAAGTGGCTCCAATAGTAATGATTTTTAGCAAGTTGATTATATTACAATACTGTAGGTAAATGTTATAGAGTTTGGTAGCGAGGTGACAATAACTTGCAAATATAAAGGTGCTGATAGGACCAGAAATTGGCGTAGTTTTGAAGGATGAATTAAATTTCAGAACTTCTCGAACTTCTTATTATTCCATCACACATATCATCAATATATCTGAAATAGTTATCGCTTGTACAATTTCAGCTTGGTAAGAAAAGAGGAAGGATTGTTTAGACGTTGTGGACAGATAACATCGATTATTTAAGTACCAAAAATATCACTTCATTTATTCATCGGGGCAAAATCTGATCTTAAATCTTCTCCATATCGCTGTGACACAATGACAAAATCCTATCGTCGATAAAGATACAACAGAAGAAATGTCGGACACACCCAAACAAACGAAAACATAGCATGGACATCAACATTAACACTAAGTAACTATAAAGACATGTGATCCTGGTAAGCAAACATGTTTATATCACATGTGGAACTCGTCATGCGTAATGGCGACAAGACAGACAATTGTGGATAAACATAAACTGCTAGAAGCAATGCAGACATTTTTGAGAACCTTTTCTTTGTTTGCGACAATGCAGGCATATTTGATTAAACATTGCATTACACGTTGTATTCACTGCAGCTCCTCAAACAAATAAAATGCAAAATAATGTGTATAACATGGTAATAATTGTGAGAGCAAATGTTGTTAACCGTCACGTGATATACTAACTGACGTGATGGAGGCACTTTCTAAACTAGTAAAGAACTTACACAGTCATTGGCCACGATGTACATACCCGATTAGATATTAATAGCACATTGTTTTGTTAAGAAACAAAGGGCCTATTTCATTAACAGAAAACATTCCTTTGTTTTGATCAATGCTACCTTTGCAAAGCATTCCAAAGGTCCACCATTTTTGTCAACACGCTTCTTAACATCTCTTTTTTCATGTGACGCAACTATGCTTGATTGGGTTCATGTCAGGAATATATCCCTGTGGTTGTAATATTATATTTCTGCTTTGTTCTAAAATATCTTTAATCTCATCGAATTATGACAGGGAGCAAAACTTACTGAACGATACATTGCATAATCCTTTTAAAAACACACCAAATATTCGAAAACCATCTTAAATCCTTTCAAACTTTTCCTTTGGTATCGAACTCGGTTTTCAAAAACCTACCTCTAATAGCACACAGGAAAACAAACGATATCCACGTTTTTACTGATATTTATTGACACTTATATCGATAGGGGATTAGAGTAAGTTCATGACACTTTTTTTTCTCTGTTTAAACTGGTT
>NW_018484300.1:0-3078 GCF_002113885.1 Mizuhopecten yessoensis
TGTACATGTGTTGTTGTACAATTGATTTTGTTGTATGTGCAAGTGTTGAGTTCTACAATTGAGTGTACTATATAACTTAGTGTGGTGTTGCATATTCAACAACAAAATTGTGATGTGGTACAAATTAAGTATTTGTTCAACAAATCCGGTTATGTCGTGTTGTTGCAAAGCTAAACATGGTATTGTGCACACTAGTAAATCAATCAAATGTCCATTGTCGTGTTTGTCCGGGTCGAAGACCTAACACAATGCGATATAATACGAACCTTGTGGGGTGTACGATGCTGTGTCGTACGGCTGACATCGATGTAATATTTCATATAAGGTAATTCCAACAGCGAATACATCTGCTTTTTGTGTAGAGAAGCGCTGATTATCTGATAACCGTAAAAGTTCTGGTGCTGTCCAAAATTTTCCTTAAATACATAGAATACAATAGTGATGTCAGAATATAAGAAAAAACTTTAATTGCCTACTTTTGCAACCGACTGTCTATGAAGCATTTATTTGACAATTTTTAGTATGATTTGTTTTTAAAAAGGTCAAATGTATATTTGGAGATATATGAAAGTTGAAATATCTATACAAAGTAAAAGAAACAAAAAACTGTTCTTACTGCTGTAAGACTGATATTCCGATAGAGCAACTTGATCGTAGAATGACCGAAGTTTCTGGACGCCAAAATCCGTGACCTTGAGGACCCAGCGATTGTCAACCACACAGTTGCTGCTTTTAAGATTTCCATGGACTTTTAATGGCGAGTTGTGGATATACTGCATTCCCTTATAATGGAAAACAACATCATCATGAGTTCATAGTTTTGCTTTCACATTGTATATAGTTATTGATATGCTGTTGTGAATGCCGAATACATATTTGATAAGGAAGTTATTACAACAGTGTAGGCAATATAAGGTTATCGATTGTTCGGAGCTATCCACGCCTTTATGAAGTCACATGAACAGGAACACTTGGAAACAGCTCCATCATAGAAGAATACCCCCTCGGCTAATGTAAGCCATTTGCTGTTATTGCACTGACTGCATCGCTGACCGTAGTTGTTTGGGCACAACATACTTTAGAACTACAATTTGCGTGCAATTGGCAACAGAGAGATTTAAGTTCACTTTTTGCAAATAAAAGGTCTATCTTTGCGGACCTCACCATTGAAAACAGGCTGATTTTTTTTCAAACCGATTCTAATTTTATCGTGAATAGAATTTATTTCATTATATATAATTTTTTTTAATGAAGTGCAAATAATGTACGCATTCTATTTTTTCTCATTGTTCAATTCATTATTTCTGATAATTGATTACGTAAAGGATTATGTATTGCCTATCAAATTTCTAAGACATCTAAACTTATAACATAGTAAAACATGAACGAAGTATATCCTTGTTGCCCTCAAGGTGCCATTCTGCAGAAATATTTGTTTATCTGAAATGAAGCACAAGGTCAAATAGTCTAGTTCGAAAATTTACACATTTACCGATAGCCGCGATTGTGAATGTTACGCTTTATATATTATATTTATGTTCGAAAGAATCGAAATGGATGCTTCATATTTTACGATGAAAATAACAATATAGTACGTTATCCTCTGATACGCACTGCGATTATATCCGTTATCAGTGACGTTTTGAACATCCAGTCTAGTTTAATGTCTTCGTTTTCTATTATATCCTGAAATAAAAAGAAACACACTGCAATATTATATATGTACTAATAACAATTTTCTGAAATTGACAACATACTACCATTATACTGTTCAGATAATTCAAACACGCTTTCGGTTGATTATTTGCCTTAGGGGGAAAACAGACAATTATAAACTGTTCCGTGATGGCTGTGATCGGACACAAATAGATTGATGACAGAGCATTAGAATGGACGTCACATGTGACGTCTCTGTAACGCGGCATTTTGTAATTTCATGTGTTCAATAAGCAAAATATTATAAAAATATGCGAACTACGCAATAATTACAAGAAATGAGGAAGTATCAATTTAAAGTTAGTTTATCAATACTGATCAACAAAACTTGTTGCACCAGTCTGCGGTTCTAAAGTTAAATAGAAACCTCCAAATTGTCCTGAAGCGTGTAAACGAAATAGAAAAGGTGTCTATAAGATTTTACATAAAGTCACAAATTAACAGATGTTTTGGGAACAATAGATATTAATAGAAAAGTATTTCATGTAAGCCTTGTCGCTATAATCTTGGGTGACTTTGTTTATTCATGTGTGTCGCGATTTGTTTACACACGCACCTGAAGGCTTCCTTTACTACAGTATGACGTCAGTAAACAAGGTCCTCTGTCATCCAGGCACAAACCTACAAAAGCGTTGACGTTTTCTTGCCTCAAATCCCACATCTGTAATAAATCAGAATTATTAGTTAAAATGCCTAGAGTTGAACTTGCCATTAATACAGTATGCTCTAAATTATATGAATCTGTTTTCTCATATCATACCTGTTATTTGTGTAACAGGCACATCGTTATAGTCTATACATAACTGTGGTAGATACGAGCTGAAACTATACATACATGTAGCGTCAGTCTTCAAATCGTCTTACATTTGTCTATATATAAATGTAACAAGATCACTTTGATTTAAGTTATGTTATCTCTCTTTAAATTATAGCTAGCCTTATTTTATTTAGTTTCACTGTGGTGATACTGATGCATGCATTACTATGTACCAATGAAAGATGATAAACATTAATGCAACATGCCGAAGGTAAGAAAGATTTTATAAAAAAATATGTTTTCAAAAGAATATACATATAAAAACCAATCACAACATTTTAAACTTCTTGTTAAATGTATACTGTACACCTGGAAGTGTCTGCCTAGTCAAACATTCGCTCATTACCGATACAGTCTATACTCGCGCAATGCTTGTTTCGCCCTTGATATATGTAATTATTATAGATGTTAAACTCTGTATTTATATATGCTGTCATTATGAATTTGTCTTCCTTACGGAGGGTGAAAAAAGCGGTAGTTAAAGTGCGGCGAAAATTTCCATACAAACAGTATGCTGTTAAGTAATCAGGTTATGTATACAAACA
>NW_018484301.1:0-3078 GCF_002113885.1 Mizuhopecten yessoensis
GGGTGTATTTTGTTCCGCCCCGTGGTACTCTTGTTGTTTAAATCATTATAGATATGCCACTGGTCATCTTGATTACAACATACCACAGTTACAGGTTTTTCTGTTGTAAGAATTGAAAGTAAACTGATGTTTTATAGTGAGTTTCAAAGGAGACGGATAACGGAAAACCAAGCACCTGGCTCTGGGGCTGGATACTCTAAAGTGTGTAAGTAAAGATTCAATAAAAAACATATTTGTATATAAACATGTATTTCTTTATAACATACTTACAATTACATTTTTTTATGTCTTGTCGCAGAAATTTCCAGAACAACTATTACGATTTTTCAGTTTGTTTTATATTCATTTGCTAATAAAACATGTATCTTTCATAGGTAATCATGCAATGGTTTCAGTAAAGGCTGCAGAGAAATTGTAGTTATATAAGTAAAATGAAAACTATGCTTATTTAGTCATGAACAAACTGAATTTGAAGCTTATCATTTATATGGTTCTGAACATCTATATTTGAGTATCATTTCCTTGCAGCATCTAGAGATGGACATATTCAGGTGTTTAATGACGAAAATTTAAATCCCAACAAGCCTGCTCAAGCTAAACATCAAGTTCAGAAGTGTAATGATGAAAATGTGAATCCCAACCTTGCTCCAAAAGTTCAAATATACAATGACGAGAATTTGAAGCCCAGTGTGCCTCCACAAGTTCAAAGTCAGGTCCAAGTGCATAATGACGAAAATCTGAATCCCAGCGTTCCCTCACAGGTACAAGGTCAAGGTCAGGGCATAGGTTTTAATCAGAATGGTTCGTTGTATGGACAGTTTATTGAAGAGTTCAACATTTACTGTAAAAGATAGTACAATTTCATTCTGTACTACCAAGTCAAAAAACTGGTAGTGCACAATTAATATTTATAGTGTTGATGATTTCATGGGTATTTATCTGCATGCTGCATAAAAGAGATTAGTAATTTACTTAGCTTTATGTACACTCTAGATAACATTCAGTTCTGTTCTTTGGTTAATCTGATAATCATGTGATGTTACAATACTAGAGTTTTAAATCGACGCTGAACCACAGTCCTATAAGTCTGACATGTAGCTACATCTGAGCTACATTATTTGTAGCTAATAAATGTTGTACTTAGCAACAAGGTATGTCAGTGAACAAGATAAACACATCAGGGTAAAAAAATAAAATTCTTCAATATTTTGTTGAATATTGTTAAATATTGTACTTATTAACAAAGTAAAGCACGGTATTCTATAAACTTTCTTAGTGTATACATGTTTTTATGGTTTTCATGATTATTGGAACCACAATTATAAGAACATTGAATACAACTTAGCCTTGTTCATTGACGTGAACTTACGTCTATTGTATGATCAACCAATTGCAAGCAAATGTAATAACAAATTACTCTGTAAACTTTAAAATGTGGAAGTTGAAAACTGGAAAAGGTTATGTTTAAAATATGTATTAAGACAGGTTTTTTTCATTTTATTACTCTCTTATATCAGCGAATCATGTACTGCAAGGAGAAACTACTAATGGGCATAGAGGAACTGTCTTTTGAAGAGCTTCGTGCCAAACATTGGTGGGCTAAACGTAAAAGGGAGCAGGAAATCAAGGCTTTTATTGACGAGGAGAAACGTGGCCTGGAGGAGGAGAAGAGGCGATTTACAGGTAATGTTAACATGTGGTTCCCAAAGGTTTTCTTCCTTATAATATCAAAATTTAGACCAGTGAGATTTTAATGGTCTTTTCCCCCATTTTTTTTTCTCTCTAGCACTTCTACTGTAGATTTGATTTTTATTTCTTTATAATTTTCCTTAAAAATCCAGAATTATTTGTGCAACTCAAAAAAAACCTTTACTTTGTCCACATACATGTAGGACAATCAGATAAAATATATTCAATAAGTGTTTGATTTCTAGTGATCAAAGAATTTATAAAACAAGACAAAACTAACGTTTCATTTTTTTGAGTTACGACATGTTCATGGGGGGAAAACACATCTATTTGATAGAGGAGATGGAGCGAAATCGGGCAATGTTGGCACAGGAGGCTGAAAAAATTAGACACGAGCGTGACCGTTTGCGACAGGAACAGGAAGAGATGCGTCTACAATGTCAGCAGCAACAGGCACGGGCCAACATGGAGAGGTAATCACAGGCTTTTGAGAAAGTCCCTCAGGGTCACAGCATATATACGACTTATTGCGAGTTACAATTCCTGTTGATTTTTTGCAACATTATGCTTTGCTTTGCTGAAACAATGTCTTTATCCAAATTTAGAGATTGTTCTTCAAGCAGTTTATTAATTAAGGTCTCTATTTATACTTTAACCCTTCACTTTTGTATAAACAATGCTAATCATCAGAAGTTTTGTTAATAATCCTGGTGATATCATGTCAAGTTTGTGATTCTTGAAGCTACATTTAGCCATTTAAAAGTGGCCATGAAATGGTCTGTGTTTTTCACAATGTCTGAAACATGATCAATGGACAGATAACAGATTTTATTGTATAGAAAAAATCTTTGGAAATCTTTCAATCAGATAATACACAAATTTTACATTTTTAACCAAATAGAAATGGCCGCTACTGGTCTAAATCCAGTAATGGGGCTGGTCAATCCACTTAACATTATATTTTTGTCAAACTCTGATTGATCATTTTGCCAACCACCATAATAAGTCAGTGTTGAATGTTAAGACAGATATATAAAGGTGATAATTGTTATGTTCTAAATATCACTACATTGCTTGTATTTGTTTACAGAGTGACTCTACAACAACAACAACAACAACAGCAGCAGCAGCATCAACAACAGCATCAACAACAACTACAGCCGCAGCAACAGCAGCGACAACAAGAAGTTATGGAGATGGAAATACAACAGAGACTGGCCACTCAGCTGAGCATCAGTGACGCCTCAAACCAACATTTATCTGGGTTTAGGACCAGGTCAGACAATTGTGTTGATCATTGAGAGAATTATCATTCTATTTAATACTTAGAGTACAGAGCTCAAACTTTGAATGTGGGTTTTCCTAGGGAGGAAGAAGATCCTTGTTGAT
>NW_018484302.1:0-3078 GCF_002113885.1 Mizuhopecten yessoensis
TTTTTTTTATTAACGCTTGGCAAATGCTTTGTAGATTACATAAAAAGATAAATAGACATTGTCCATTGATTATCAATTCAACCGATTTAATTAGTTCATAAGAAATTTTATGAACTCAAAATGAAAGAAGTTTAAAAAAATGCAAAATACACTATAATAAAATTAAGTCGAATGCAATTTTCATTTCCTTTTGTAAGTTAATAGTATATGCTTAAACCATAATCACAACAAGTTTATCAAACTAAAATGAAAAAGGATCAATAAATCTTCGGCTGTCACTTGTGAGTTTGATCTAGATTATGTATATCGTATTTTTATGTAGGACAAGGTTTTATCGCAAATCCTGTTTTGGGTGTTATGCTACGAGTTTGGCACTGTTAAAAAATAACGACGTTTTCATTGTGCACTTTAAAAAAGTCGAAATCCTGAAAATAGAACTTACTTAGGAATTGCGTTAATCCAACTAATCTCACTGATGAGGAACGGTATTGACACATCATGGACATATAACAGCAACATCAGACACTTCAAAGACTTGACTTAAAGATTTACCGTAAACAAATTAGCTACGCTCACTGTGGGATCAATATCGCTGTCATAGGTGTGCTGGATCATACGCTAGTAAATACATTCTGTAACGACTAATAACACACGCATGGCTCGATAAGGTACATGTAAGATCGTTTTGATAAAAATATCAGTTTCAGTTATTGATAAGATAATTAATATAATTAAATTTCAGAATTAATTTTAGCACTTTTATATAAAAAACCCTGAGATATTACATCCAAACAAATATTTTGAAATACTTAATCTTCTGATATATGAAATAAATGCAGTCAGGAATTATTTATACAGACATTATGTTAAAAATACCATGTTCAATTTTTTCACATACAAGATGATAACAGATTACATTATACTTATATCATAATCGAAATATCTATTGCAGCATATCATATTACACATACACATTACCATCAATAAAATGGACAAAGAAACAAGTAAAAAGACTGTCTTAATATTTGAGCAGAGCTTTTATTTAACAATTTATAACCAATTAGATTTGCCTACTATGAGAAAGCAATAACTAGCACAGAGTTTTTCGTTGTTGGGTAACGAAAGTGACATTAACTTCTTAAAAGCGCGTTATAGCATGATTTTTTTTACAAGAATGAGCAGATGTCAGCGAAGCGTATACCATGTACAGCTGCAATGAAACATATTTATGATTGATCTTACCACATTGAAAACTTTTGAATTACAACTGCCAAGCTCACGGTTTACAGCTACAAATGTAGTAGAAATATTTTTAATACTACTTGACCGTGAACATAACAAAAACTTGGTTTACATATTACCATCAGTAAAAACTATATATCAGATTAATGTGAGGACATATTTAGGCTTGTCCTAAAAGCATTATTAAGTGGCAGTAAATCAATTAAAAAAAAATCTGCATTTTCCTCCAGCACACTTTCTTGTTTTAAACAGTATGTAATGATACTGGAAATTGACACATGTTAGCAAAATATCCCGATTTCAGATGTACTTTAAGTTTAATAAATGCTCGTCAAAAACAGTTTATATTTCTATAATTAGTTAAATAAACATAAAACTCGTGAAGTTTAATGAAAGGCGAGTCACAGCCTAAAAACAATTTTGTTTTGAAAAATCAGGAGACAGTATGTAAATGTCCTTCTAAGCTCAAAGGCTATACAAATAAGAAGTAAATGCCAGGCTAACATTAAATTGGTGCTACTGGGCAATAACCATTAATTTCAACATCAGTTTATATTTTAGAAATAAAATATTGCTTCTACTTAATATAAAAAACCTTAACCGTTTCCTCCTAATCGAATTAATTGTAATTAGTTTAAAGGCGAGTTACAGCCTGTTAAAACACACAGCGTGAAGCAAACGTCCAATCGTTAAATTCAAAACAATATATATATAATATAAACGATATCACATTTAAACATTCTTATTACATCTGAAAAGCTCATGCATACAAAGAAATATATCGAAACAATGGGTAAGATTTTTTAATTCAATTTCAGTGGAATTTCGGCGATCTAGACACGATTGTTCTGAAACAAATAAAAAGCATTGAATCTTTTACTGATATTATTTAAACCTAATGTATTTCAGGTTTTGGATTTTAGGGTTCAGTCAGTTGTCCATCTTACATCGTTTAGGTGATTTAAATGTACATCACCGGCGTTGTAAGCATTCAAACCAGTTATTAGAAAAGTTCTTCCTCTCCGGTGTTCCTTGTAAGATTACACCACTGAGACAGCACAGTGTCATATGAGGTAGTTGATACATTGTACCATTGTAAACATTCGAGCGTAACGTCAAATTACAGAAGATATACATAACGCGTCAGCTGTCCTGTAACGTAATTAATAAAATGTGGGCATGCAAGACATTGAGATGTATTTGCAAGAAACATTCTACACGGCTTAGATCATCATAGAAATAAAACAAGCAATACAGTTTAATTGGTTCTATGAATTTGTTGTCACATAAATAAACTTTGCTACTCGAGACATTTGTTGTACAGATAAAAAGGTTAACATGACATAAAATTCGAGATGATATTCAAAATGGATGGCAAGTTGGAGCCAAAGTTTTATACTAAATAAACTCGTATCGTAAAAACATGATATTTTTTTTTTATTTATTTTTTTATCTGAATTCATATAAGTAAGATCGTAACTGATTGCTGATTTTTTTTTATACTTCATTGATTTAAAGCTGATTTTCAAACGTCTTAACATGCACACGCATGCGTACTTGACAAAGCAAACTCATCCGAGACTCCTAAGTCGACAAGTTTTCTATTGCCTGATAATTTTACGATCATTTAACGACGAACGTTACGTTACATTACCGACATGATAGAATAGAGAATAATATATTCTCACACAGTTAGATACGAAGTGTAAATATGTATAATATAAGTATGTTGTAACGAAGTATGTATTCAGAAAAAATGTTTGGTAATCCTGGATATTATGATACCGTCAAATCACAGCCCCGTAAATGGAAACAGAAAACATTTTTTTTTTTTTT
>NW_018484303.1:0-3079 GCF_002113885.1 Mizuhopecten yessoensis
AAATTGGTTCCCTTCGGACCAGGTGAGCTAAAAATTATGATGATTGTTATTTTTTCAAGACTTAATCAAAACTCTATATTTATTTTCCACATCAAAGCTATAATGTTAACATCAGCAATGTTTCTTCCTCTAAATGACAGTTTTAATACATTGTATGATTGATTGTCACATTAACTATAGATGACTGCACAAGTGATACAATTAATTTACTAATAATTCTTGTCCAGGAAATAATTCTATTTAAATACAAATTTTCAAGGTTTTATCAAATTTTCATGTTTATTTTCATTGTAAAAACTACGTAATTATCAGAAAAGTTTCTTTAGATCCATATAATTATGAAAAATAACTCCTACCCAAAATGACGATGGTAGCAGGCTAGTGTTTCCATGCTAGTTTATCCTACAAAGATAACATCCCCCTATCACAAGATTTCTGCCTTTACTTTGTGCATGTTGTGACAGTAAGCAACAAGTCAGCCTATTTCCTGTAAAATAAAAGTCATTGCCAATGAACTTCAGTGTTGAATAAGAATTCTCCGCAGATCCAAAAACATGCAACCTGAACATGATCGTAAACTTCACTGTGTGCCCAGACGTGTACTAAAAATGCACACAAAGAAGGTGCTAGTGTGAAGTTAGACGAGTCATTCATCCAGCCATTTATACATGCAAATAAAATGACATCGTTTCTTTCTACAATCCATGATCTAATTATTTATGGCACACACTGCTGGATAGGGGATACATATAAGGCAGGCAAGTAGCAGTCTTGTGAATGCCAAATCACTCACAGGGCTATATATTTGCAGAAGTAGGTTTATGCATTGCGACAGGGATGGCCTTCCATACCTATCTGTTCTAATCACTGACCGGTAAGAATCTCCACAGAACCAAGGCTGCCAAACAGCTACAATATCTGGCCCTTAGGAGATAGCACTGTCCGCAGAAACTAAATTAGATGTTCTTTCTGAATGGAGCTATGTTTGTGAAGTTTTTGTGGAGAAAATATTCCGCCAGACATCTACATCACCATTGTTATATGTCTGATCACCATGTAAAGGAAGAGAGTGCCACCTCTACTTTACTGAGCCCTTGAAAACTTATTTTCCTGTTAACTATGCAGCGCTTCCTTTATATTCATACAACTATATAGATTGCAAGTCTTTTAAGGGCTAGAACATTTTGAAATTTTTCCAAACTCTGTTTCAGAAAAGTTTTAACATTTCAAATATCATAACCAGTTGCACAGAGGATAATAAAAACAACCTGTTTTATGATCAGGAGGTCCTTAGATAAAAACCCTGTGGCAACAGAGATGTTTTCAAGAATCAAGAAATAATGACAAGAGATATTTTTCCTTCTGAATATGAAAACAGGGAAACTTCTCATTATAATTTATTAGGAAAATAAAATAAGGACATATTATTTTATCTTACTTTGAAAGATTGACAAAAAAACAGAAAACTATTTATTAATCAACTCCTTCATGGAGACATCTGATTTCAGATCAAACAATATTCGAATCTAAAACAAAAAGAATCAAATTATTTCTCAAGTTATTGAATAGGCCAAAATATCCCTCCATCATGTATATTCCACATTTACACTGATCAGTTTCAAGCAGTGATTTCAAATTTCCTGAAATGAAAAAGAATTGATTTCCAAATAGGATTTTTACCATTTATATTCTAAATAATGACAACTTTTTAAAAATTATAGTAGAAATATTTTGCACACCACACACATGATCTTGGTTATCAAAAAGCTTAAAGCAAATACCAGCGGTCCTTCAAAAGTGATCTTGATTATCATGATGCTTTAAGTAAGGAACACTCCACACCATGCTGGTAGAACACCATCACTCACATCCGGTCAATTTTATCTCGGCTCGACCTGTTATTTAACCATGGAACCTTAGCTCAAGCGGTCATCTAACAAACAAAACATTGATACCAAGTCAAAATAATTAATCTCAGTGGCCAGATCAATTACTGTGAGGAGCATGCACTTTCAGTAAGATCAGAAGATGTGGGGAGTTAAGGCTATGACATGTACACTGTATGTCTCACCGTGGAAAATCAATCGAAGTAGTGATTGGAAAACAAAACACACCCTTGATGGCAAACGTACAAGCCATGCTGAGCTGGTTATTTGTACAATTGAATCAAAATCTGTGACAGCCACACTGTTCAACATGGGAAACGTTTATAAATGGTGTATACCGGTGATACACGAGTGCCTCAAGTCCCTTTACAGTCCTTTAAAAATGGGGAAAGCAAAATCTATTTTAAATATTGACTTGTTTTTATAAAAAGTGATCCTTACAAAACTTGAAAATGAATTCCTTTGCCATTATTTCTCATTTTTCTCCATCATTTCAGTCTCATTAAAACGACAGAAGACAGTGGTTAAATAGCATGCAGAGTGTAAGACATATAGCTTACTAAACTTCTAACTCAATGAGACAGCTCCTTGAGGTGTAAATGGACTTCTTACGTGTCAATATCTCTTCCTTAGATGTAAATCAAATTAAATTTTAGCAAAAAACCTAACTATGGCAGATTAATTCTACATAATCTTACCATTTCTGTCAAATTCATTTATGAAAGAATTCTTCAAGAAAATTACATCCAATTAAATAGACATTCAGCTGCACATGGCTACAGTGTAATTATTGAATGGAGTTCTTGATACTAACAGAACAAAAGTAGGTACACACACAACCTGTCGTAACACATAATTGGTCTATTTTGGTCCCAGCTTGCTTGTAATGAATCACGAAAAAGGAAAATGTCCATTTTTTTTGTGAATTGAGATATTGTTATCACACGAAAAGCATCAAAATGAACATGAGCTGTCAACTAGAACAAAAAGAGACAAAAATAGAAGTATCCTGTGTGATTTTTGTTTACTGTGGTAACAGTTAAAGCTGTGTGTAGCAGACTACTACACCCACATCTCAACGACAAAACAAGGATCGCACATCAACATCTCAACGTCAAAACAAGGACCTCACAACAAAATCTCAACGTCAAAACAAGGACCTCACATCCACATCTCAATGACAAAACAAGGAC
>NW_018484304.1:0-3079 GCF_002113885.1 Mizuhopecten yessoensis
AAAAATATAGAAATCACATAATGTGTAATATATCGTTGTGTACAATATACTTATAGTTGTATTATATATATTTTATTATTTCTGCTCCAGGTTTCGCCAACGCCTGTCTGTTCGGTAACGGACTCGTCATTGTAGGCCAGTACTTTGAGAAGCGGCGTTCCATGGCCACAGCTCTCGCTCTAACCGGAGCCAGTGTCGGCCATTTTGCCATCCCTCCGATTCTGCAGATCTTGCTGGATAACTACGGGTTGCATGGTGCATTCCTTATTCAGGGTGGTTTTTACTTAAATATTGCATTCTTCGGGTCACTCTACAGACCGGCTACCGCCGCACACACGAACACGCACATGGAGACCGAAAAAGAGTCCATGTTGACAACAAAGGTGACAGATTCTCCTCGGAAGCGATTTCCAAAAGAACCAACAGATTATTCTCAATCTCATCATATGTTAAATACGTTACCAGAAACGTTGAGGAAACCAAGAATGTCTCTCAGTACAAATGACATTACGGTAGACTTATCCAAACTGGACGTTAGTAAGAAGGTGAACCGGTTCGCATACTTGTCCACTACCGGAAGTCACATGATGGGCTCAATAGAGAGTTTGGGTGTCATGGTGATGACAGAGAATGCTGCACCAGAGCAAGAAGATATAGATACCGGAGGAGGAAAGAAATCGGGGAATCGATTCGTTTTTCCAAAGGTATTCCATTGCACAGTTTTTAAAATGCCAGTTGTAATCCTATATACCGTAGTGATGTTTGTAACGTTTTATGGCTATTTTAGCTTTGTGATATTTATGCCACCAGATGCAGTGACACGTGGGGCATCAAAGTATGAGAAAACATGGCTGGTGTCTTTTTCCGGAATAGGTGACTTTATCGGTCGAGTTTTGATAGGATTAGTCGGTGATCTAGGGTTAATGAAACGGTACAAGATAATGTCGCTAGTCTGTGCGCTCTGTGGGATCAACATAATCCTGTTCGACTTTGCAACCTCGTTCTGGTGGATGGGGACACACGTGTTCCTGTACGGAGTATTCGGAGGGGCATACGTCGCCATCAATGCCGTTGTACTGATTGACCTTGTCGGACTAGAGACGTTACCCAAGGCACTGTCTACAGTTCTGCTGTTTCAGGGAGCCGGGGCAGCAGTCGGCCAACCCATAGAAGGTACAAAATATATAATGATAAGAATGCAAAGAGCATAAATTAGTTGAAATTGCATTGTTTTTAAATTTAAGAAATATATGAAACGTTCTTAGTTACTGTACCTCCTTTGCTACATAAAAATCAGATTGGTTTACGAGTTACCTCCCTTGCTACATAGATCCACTAACGCACATTCTTTGTCCGGTCCTATTGAATCATAATGTTTCCGAACTTGCTTTTCTTATGGTATACATTGGAAAGACACGAGTTATTACTTTTGTATATGTATTTGCATTATATATATATATATGTAAATGGTGGTTTGTTAATCCATCTGTACAAAAATACATTTGAAACGAATTTTTAACGAATTTTTACCTGAAAACCATTTTCATGTTTACAATGCCTCTGTAAGACACGTGGTTAAAATGTCGCATGCTTGTTGTCTATTAAGCATCCTTTCTGTTTCAGGTGTTATCCGTGACGTCACTCTGTCATATCGCCCTATAAACTACATGAATGGGGCATTTCTACTCATCGGCGCGTTGCTTCTCATCTGCCATCCCATGCTTCTTCGGTTGTGCGAGTCATCGAAACCCTCGCAGAACGGCAATATCCCCATGATAGCTGTAACGGCGACGGAGGATGACATTGGTTAGATGGTCAGCTGACGATGACAGATATATAGAGACCAGAAAAATTGAAGACATCCCAATGTTAGCTGACAATGGAAAAGACCTACCTCTAACAACGCACGTTATCTGGACAGACAATCTGAAGCCGGATGAATTTCAGAATTCAATTCACACTCGCTGATAGCATAAAGCAATGTAGAAGATTTACAAATTAAACAACAGAATTATTGATGTATGGAACTTGTAACATTTAAATTTTTATTTCATACCATGAAGTTTAATTTAGGAGAACCCTAGTCATGTGTTTAATTTGTTACAGAGATAACGAGATAGATACTAGATAATGTTTAGCAGTCAATGTTTATTATATATATATATAGATTACGAGATACCTTGCCATGTGTTTAATTTGTAACAGAGATAACGAGATAGATAAAATAGAATTGAAAGTATTAAAGCCTTATTATATCACTTAAAAATTACATGATACCTTGTCATGTGTTTGAAGTGCAAATGTCACACGTTTGCTATTTCGCAGCGTTAAACATTAATGCTTTTTTAGAAACAAAATGATTAAGATACACATGTACAATGCAAGTTGTGGTGTGTTCAGGTAAACTTTTCACGTTTTGATGTTTAAGAGGAAGGTTACACGATTTATTTGTTTAAGTCATATAAATATTAATGACACACTCTTTACTGAAACATATTTACCGCTGAATCAAGTAGCCATTCTGATGCAATGGTTGTGTGTTATTTCTATGTCCACGACAAATTTTAGATGTTGAAATGTTTATATGTAATATAAAAGTATACATTATTTTATGTTTACTTTCATTTAATAATTTCATGACAAGTTTTAGGTTTATGATGAATTGTTCAATATACATTAACCCATTCAATCCTAAAATTTCACAATGAACTTTTCCAACCTTTGAATTGGAAGAGGTCAAATGCGTCTTTAGGGCTGAATAAATTAATGACAACATAGTAGAAACAATTTTAAAATATGCTCATATAATGTGATAGAAATAACACAAGAGTTAATTACTAATTTAATATTGTGAATATCCTCAAAATGACATGACCTATATATATTTAAGATTGCTGATAGTTTTCGTTTCACGTTTTACTACATATGTGTCAGTAAAATATACCATCACATTATTTCAAAACAGGACATGCAGTGTCTATATATTTCATCATGTTTTATATTAAAAAATAATGTCGCTCTACATAAATATTTAAATCATTAAATACAAAGTTATAAACAAAGTATTAACTCATTCACC
>NW_018484305.1:0-3081 GCF_002113885.1 Mizuhopecten yessoensis
TTTTTTTTTTTTAAATATTTGACAATAATAATTGATGGCTTGTCTAACAATTTATAGATATCAAAATCAAATACACATGTAGTGTTGACCAGACTTGAATTTATTTTTAAATAAGTACATCGTATTCACTTAAACCTCAAAGAGGTCAAATATGCAACGAAACACCAACACAAAACATGAAAGGAAATTAACACAAACATCACAAGGTGAAATACGTATTACCATATACACAGTAGAGAAGTCGGTTAAGTATTCCATTATAAAGTTAATTAAAGATGTAACACCAACACAGTGTATTAGAGATTACTTGAAATGATATATTCGAAAAGTATTAAATTAACGAAAAAACACATCTTTTAATGTAATAAAGAATCTTTAATTCAATAGATATATATCTAAGAATTATAAATAATTATTATATCTTTCATTTGAAAGTAGTATCTTAAAATGAATTAAGGATATATCATGTAACTTGGTAATAGAGGAATTATATAATTAAATATAGTGTGGATATCTTCAAATAAATATAAAACGTTGTATAGCGATATTTCTATTCAACTAGCGACATATCTAGTACATTTACAGATATCGTTATTACATTTAAATATATATCTGTTTAGTAACGATGCGAAAAGGTCAATTCAGCCCATACACAGCAATGATTCAATTTAAGTAAGTAAAACGGCTAATCGGGACATATTTACACATACACAGCAAAGATACTGACAAATATAGCGGCAATTACTTCACCTCAGACACAACAAATGTAAATCTTACTGAACTATAGTCGACAACAGTAGGTGAAATGATATCTCTGAACCGTCAACGAATGTTATTAATAGTCTCTGAAACATTGATTGTGTATGACTGTATTGAGTAACAGCCAAACAGATATATGTGTAATCTGCATTATCTCACTCTCGGCAGCTAGGATTTTGGCAGAGACTTTACTCCCAAACGTTTCGTTTCTTCCAAGGGCTCCCGAGAAGCAGTCATTCCCCAACACATCAATGAATACCATGACAAGCATCAATTTAAATACAAGATTGTCTAATGTCGTTAATCACAATTTAAACTTTACTGACGCATTATATATAATTAATTGTTTTGTTATTCGTTGACGTTTTGGTGAAAAATCTTTTACGTTGTGTTGCGTGTAACACGTCTTCCTTTGCAAATTGTACACGTGTTTCTGTGTACATTTCACTATGTAACATAACATATCTTCCAATGTACATTGTATCATGAGCAACACGTGTTTCTCTGTACACTGTTTAACGAAGAAAATGTGTTCTTACCTGATGTATGTTCACTGTATCATGAAAAACACTTGTGTCTCTGTAAACTGTATAACGAAGAAGACATGTTCTCACAAATGTCTTTGCACTATAACAAATAAAACACGTATTCTTATGTGCATTGCATCGTCGCACTCATGTTCAACAGTCCTAGCATGTGTCACCTAAAAATGAATATGTATTAATTGCGAGACACACTATCGTATAATTATTACGGTAATGCTGACTTTAAAGTATTGATATGACGAAATAAATAATGACTTGTATTGCGTGGTTATATTTTCCATTTTATTTTCTTTCTTATTTTTCAATTCTGTCTGCTGTAAAAGAACGTCCCAATTGTCAGATGGGAACGATTATAATTAAATAAACATGCATGTCATTCGACCTTATCTGATTGTTTATAAAAGCAACGATAATTTTCAATTTGAAAAAGAATGAAAAATACCGCATCGTCGACACACACACAGACAAACTTGAAATCAAAATCAATACGACTGTGTACCGTTCAAAATCACCGGGACGGCTGTTACCCTGTTGTATCAATATAATAATTAATTACAGGAATGATCGGCTTGTGACCGATGTCAGCAATAATGTGGAGTGATGACCGAGTACAGTACAACCCCCTGGTAGACCATGCTCTCATTCCATCGTCCGTCCGTCGTCCGAACATGCTTCACAAACCCAAACCTTTGTTCAAGCTCCGAGCACGGAACACTAGCAAACTTTTGTAACGGTATATACTTTTCCGTCTTGTGGGAATATCTCGGCGATTCACAGATCGCCAAATCAACGGAACGTAATCCAATATCTAAGTTACAGGGCACAGGTAGAGACAGGTGTGCAAATTTCCGTCGAACAGGTGGTAAAATTTTGTACGTTGGTGCCGTAAATTGGGGACGTCGCACGTGAATTTCGTGATACATGTGAGTTTCGTTGTTACTCCAGAAAAAGATGTCAACGTATGGCCAGCGAAACGGTTTATAAGGAAGATGTTTAGATTTTGCGTCATAAAATTTCCAGGCATAGTTAACTGGTGTAAAAAATTCAAAGTCAGGTTTCATCTTGGGTAAAAGTTCAGCCAAGCGTCCTCTATCAGAGGCATTCACCATGACGTCGACATCGTCATCCCAGGGAATAGGACCGTGGTGTCGATAAGACCCCAGCAGCGTACCGCCTTCCAATATGTACGTGATGTTATTCTCCGTCATTAATTTGTCGAACTTTTCAAGAGTTCTTAGTAATTTATCAAGGTCACTATCCGTGAGTTGAGGTTTGAACACATTGTTAGGGAAATGTCTGCCTCGAACCTTTAATCCAGACATAAACAAATAGACGAGGCCACAAGTGAAGACCACCTCAAGGATGATTTTCCACAACCATGATTTAACCAGAAAAGACATATCAGTAGAGCGCCCAACACTCAACAAGTGTTTGTCTTAGACCTAGTTCGAATGTTTGTAACCGCCTCTCCGACAAGGAGAAAAATATACTCGAGATGAAGACCCTGGTTCGTGGCGTAATTCGGCTGTATAAAATCCACAAAACTGAATCTATTTTTAATCCAATTACAACTAAGAGAGTAAAACACTAGTATACACAGCATTTTCCTTGTAATGTCTTAATGCAAATATTCCTTATTAGTCCGGAACTCCGCAGACAACAAGTTAGTTTCACTTCCCTGAAAGTCATTTGTAAATTTGAAATGCTACTGTGTAATGGAATAACGTGAGAATGGATCCAGCTAGACGACTGGCGGCTACTGCAGAGAGGCTTGGGG
>NW_018484306.1:0-3082 GCF_002113885.1 Mizuhopecten yessoensis
AGTTGACGCCGGACGGACGCCGGACGACGGACGGACGACGGACGCTGCACCACAACATAAGCTTACTTCCCCTTCGGGCAGGTGAGCTAAAAACCAATAACCTAATTATTTATATCGCGTCGTATGAATCCAAATGATATATTAAGGATTCTTTTATAATTCACAAAAACAATAAATATGCACCGAAAACTCTGGCATCGCTACACTCTACAGACCTTTTCGGGGTTCACGATATCCCACTATCATTGCCTACAGGGGAAAACCAATGATGTTATTGTTTAAGGATCAGAATAAACTGTATTACTTTTACCACGGATTAAGATGCTATCTAAGTTGTTACCGTTACATATTGAATAGATTTTCCAGAGGTAATCGGAATACAATACAAAGTTCGTCTGTGATAAATGTGGGATCAATGGCTCTCCCATTGATTGGTGTGAAGAAAAGGACCGGTTTGTTTACATTGCATCCCGCTGCATCCTCGATATCAAGGCGTTACGCTCACTTTCGCTCTCTGCCCCACCCACCCATTGAGCGATTGAGTGGCCATGATGAGGCACTGCTATTACGTGTTCAGGCATGTCCTACCCACCACATGTACATCTGTGTGAGACAAGTATGACGAAGTAACTCACGGCTTGGTGTAACATGTTGTACAGGCGTATCTCTATAAAGAGACTACTAAAAGAATGTGCTTCTGGAACAATAATAGGACTTTGCCCACAGTGCGATTCACTCTAATCAGTGATATTTGTATCCCCACTAAAGACTACTCACACGTTTCGTTCTCTAACCTGCTCGTCAATCACAAAACAAAGAACAAAGATAGAACTGATATAGATCACATTTTATACAAAATGACTGCCGACCAACACATCTTTGGTGTATAATCATTGTACATCAGAGCCAACACATTTTAATATACAGGAAACGTTCTGTAACAGGCTGGTTTTGAGTTAAAACATTTAATACACAAAGAAATCCTCTATAGGAACTCACATTGCAAATAATTCAATCTTGAGTATGAAAATAAACAAAGGCCTCAACTCTGTGTGTAGTTGGGCACCAGACCAGAGACATATAAAGCCATGTTGTATATATACGTCTCTGACCAGACACGGTTCAGTATACAACTGGTCATTTTACCCCAAAATCCTGTTTGCCCAATGGTTGTCTCTCCATAAAGTCTTCTAAGTTAGAATACCAAACCTAACATTGTTAATGATTATAACTCATGTTTGATGTTTTATGACTGTAGTACTACACACTGTATCAACGATAGGAGAGAGATGCTTGGGTCGATCCAACACAGCTCCAGGCTCCATCGATGGAAAATGAATTCGCTGTTTTGACTGCTGTTTGTATATTTCAGCCGTCCTAACGTGACTGGCCAATGTAGACTAGAGTTCAAAAAGTAAACTTCACATAAATATGGTTGTTTAGGCAAATTAGTAGAGGCTGAGCTCATGTTTGCAAGCACTGATTTAGATTTTGTAAATGCAACAGTCTATATAGGAACAACTAACGTTAACTATATCCAAACCTTTATATCAACATATCTGTTTTCAAACTTAGATAAATTTTCCCGCCAAATCGCATCAGTATATACTACCAACAAATTGTGATTATACTTGAAACCGGAATATTTCAGGAGAATGGAAGGCAAGTCTGGGTTTTTTTCAAATACAATACAACAAACGGTTTTTTTTAAAAGAAATTAAAGAAATATTCAAAAGAGACAAATTTCATGATTGAATTATCAAAATGATTAAGGTACCAATTTTTTTATTTTTTATTTTTTGCATCTTGGATAAAAATTGCACAGTAGGTCTAAACACTTTTATACAATTGTATATTAATACACTTATAAATACAAAAATAGTTTTACTCTAAAAATGTGTTAAAATATTAATTGTACCATGACAATTAATCTTTATATTGATGAATTATGAATTGTGTGATGACCATTTTATAATATCAAACTTAATGAAACATGAACTGTATGATCACTCAATGATATTAAAATTAATGAAATAGGAACTGTACATTTGTATGATCACCATAAGTATTTATATCAATGATATACACAGTTTATGATGATTAATATCTCCATATGGCTGTCATTTGACCTCATTTATGAAAACACATGATGACTTGTCTTAAACTTAACACAATGTACATGAACCACATACCCCTGACCGTTTTATCACAAACCGTTACGACTTTTAGAGATAAGGCTACCCAAAATACTCCCAAGGTCTGTAAGTATGAAACCGTTCTCATACTCTAAAATTAGAAACTATGCTCCAATCAAATTCAAATCATGTGATGCGGTCAAACATTATACTGTTAACGTTGAGAACAGTATTCGCTCTGATGTTCTTCCAAGCACTGACAAAACATGAATTTTATTAATTTAGGAGTTGCCTAAGAAATACGGCTTAGCACAGAACCTGAGTATGAGAGTAAGAATGGTTTAATGAATTTACAGACCCTGGTTTCAGTACCACAAAGACACATTAAAAATACATATAATAACATTATCAATTTTGTACATGAGTGTTGGGTTTCTCTTTGTACTTTTCAAGTTATTCTCTGATGGTGCTTACATTGAAATAATGCTATTTTAATTAAATTACAGAAAATATTGAAATTTTAAGACAATTTCATATAGTGAAATTAAATTGATATGGCTTGACATTAGGCCAAGCTCCAATGTTTTTCTCCTTTCCTTTCCTACTCATGTCTAGCGCTAATCCTGGTCTTTCATGGTGATTTAAACACAATTAAAATCACATATGCTATCTCCATATTATGATATATAAAATATTTTACAAAATATAAACCTTTGCCTCCGTTAGCTAATGTTTTGAGAGCAGAAAGCCGCAGCACAAAAATGATTCTGTTCACACACTATGAACCACACATTAACCCTGATATAACACATGTGTGAAAAAACGGAATGAACAGCTAGAGACTTTCGTAATAAAACTTTACTATATTTACAGTTGGCAGATCCCTCTTAACATAATATCACTCCTCCGACAGTCACTGGTATGTTACATTCCTATCTTCATGACTA
>NW_018484307.1:0-3082 GCF_002113885.1 Mizuhopecten yessoensis
GCAGTATTTTGGTCACAAAACCATATCCCCCAATCCTGCAAGGGTTTGCCATATTAGATGCCACTAACAATATGTAGAGGGTCACAAGTGCATTCTGTTCTCATCCCTGGCCTGCAGGTTGTGCCACTTGGGCGAACGTTCAACATTTGGCAAGGAAATGAAAACTTTTGTAAGGAATAGAGAGAGAAAATATTAAGACCCTAAGCAATGAGTGCAGTAGATTTATTGTTCTCGCTTTAATTTCCCGAGGTACTCCTGCATGTTCGGGAAAAAACAGGCCTGCTGTATCAAACAATGTCTTGTCGTTAAAGAGTCCTTCCTTCGTAGTCTTCTGCTATTCGGGACATGGTAGAAATCACAACTGATCTGCTGCCCCCGCCCCCTGCAACATTTGGAATCTTTATATTTCTTTCTCCTTCCTACCTGCCTTGTTAGACTTCAAGGTCACAGGGGTAAAATGTATTTCTGTTTTAACAGGTTCTTTTGAATGACCTAGGGGTCACTGATATTTAGCTTGTAGCTTTATTTTCAGGTTATAAATGTAAGATTTGTATTAGGTAAGCGAAGCAGGCCCACTGGGCCTATTGCTATTTTTAAACTACACATATATGTACAATATATCACTTAATTGTGTCTTCGTTGTTGTTTAAAAACCTTTTTATAAGATGTATTTTACATATTGCCATCAGAATAAAATATTTACATAACACCGTTTTACATTTCAACATTTATTTGTTTTTGAGAGAAAACGTCGATGCCGATATTTAAAATATTCCACAGCACAAACCAATAGTATATGGTACTGTTTAATGAAAACATCACAGAGAAAACACCATTTAACGTATTTCATAAAAAATACACTGAACAAATGCTGAAGCCATAAAGCTCAAACAAAGTGAAATGCATATTATACCTATCTCACTGAAAAGGTCACAAGATGTAGAGAACAAGGGGAAGTAACTCCCACAACATCGTTTTCACATAGCAGTGATTCGATGATGTATATATCCATCTAATCCCTATTTTGTTTATTATAGTCAATTAATTCAATGATATACACAGCGTTGAAAGCAGTTATTATATTGCCGGTCACGATTTACTTCCCCTTTTACCGGTAGCATAACATTGTCATTTTTCAGACAATGCTACTGGAAATTATTACTAAATCATTCGTCTAAAGATATCATTAATGTGTTAATGGTTCGCTTGGTGTGTTTTAGATCGTATTTGGTGCGTTTTGGGGTCGTTTTGGTAAATTGTCTGACCTTCCCATTCTTGTAATATATATTTATTGAAGTGCGAAGACCAGTCACAATGCACAGCATGTCACGAGCGATTGACAGTAACACACCAATCATGTTACATTGACCTTCCACCAACAACATATTTTCTTCATAACAATATAACAAATCTCAAATCCCCTTTTCCAAACAGTAAACATCTTTACAATGCTAACTTACCTAAAATCTGTTGGTCTGCGCCAGGATCGACGTCAGTCAAAATTAGCCTACAGAGAACAGGCCAAGATTTAATCTATTGGTGGCGACGACAGGTTAGCACAACCGTGCGCATCAGCCAACACAGTAAACGATGACGTGACTCGTCTTCATACACCAACATGGTGTCCTTTGTGGACATTATCAGATTTACTTGACTGTTCTGTTGTTAGCGGAATATATTGTCTTTGGAACACATTGTGACGTAACAGTGTAAGTCATAGCGAGAGAAGTGTGTAATCACATCAAGTTGCAACAGAGCTTTTCGTGTAGTATCATTACCGTGTGAAATGGGTTTGTGTGAGTGTGGTCTGTTTATGTTGCAAATATAATGTACTTGTTTTCTTTCCCGTATAACTACTAGACGCTCATCATGTTTTTGGAACCCTTGTATGCTGGGTAATTAACCAGAAATATATGTTCTTGTTTCGGGCAATTATGAAAACTTAAATTCCTTTTCGAACCTTGCCCTTTATTTACATCATTGAAGCCTTTTTGGAAGAGGGGAGGAGGTAAGAGAAGGTGTCAGGAGGCGAGAAGAGCAGAAACACGCGGGGAGTCTGTACGGTTGGTAAGTATGTTGTTTTATTGTATTGTGTTGTCCGTAGTCCTTTATTTGTAGTGATCTAAGTTGCGCATGTAGCTTCCAACATGTTTTTTCTACAAGATCTGAAAGCTCCCGGGAACGAAATGAAGTATGAAGGAGATGCTTTACAGAAATTCGCCAGCGAACAGCAATGCCGAGCGAGAGATGAGCGAGGACAGGAGAGAGCAATCTACTGTAAGAACAGACAAAGATAGAAGCTGAACGGGAAGCCAGAGCGGAGGCAACAATGAAACAGGAGCACAAGTGGAAATTCGAGCTAATATAACCTGTAGAAGGAGAGAGAATCCTAGTACTCGTACACCAAAGAGATTTGTTCATTGAACGTGGAAATTTGTTACCAGCATTCGATGAGATTCGCGACAGTAATGATGCCTTACTGCAAAAGTTTGAACGATATGCCGAGACACAGAGATAGGATCGAGACCATTGGGGAGCGAAACTCAGCGCTCTGTAGAAAGGTAAAGCATTACATGTGTTTTTGCACCTGCTTGTGGAAAAACCTTAAGACTTCGATTAGTGGAAAAGATCACTTCTACTTATTTATAAGATGACGGGATGTGTCAGGAAACCTTTCTAAACAGCTAGACCAGGTGTATAGTAACTTTTTTCCTTGAGGGTTTTAGTCAGATATAGACGATTTACAATGTTGTATTAACGTCACCGTACCCTAATCGGGACACTTTTCAGATAAATATCAGTGTTCTTTTTACCATGCTATCAGTTCCAAAAACGTTTGTTCTTTTTTCATTAATAGATACTATCCACTTTTCATTTTTAACACAATTTGATATTTCGGGCGCGTGGTTCTATAAAAAGTTACTCTCGTTACTGGCGAGTATTTGGGGATAAACGACCAATATCGGCAGAAAATATGCATAGTTAAAATATTTTAGGGTCAACGAGGGTTCTGATTAAATTTCCTCTCCAAACTAGCATTAGTTTTGATAAAATTGACGTTTGAAAATGATATCCAAATAAA
>NW_018484308.1:0-3082 GCF_002113885.1 Mizuhopecten yessoensis
GTAAAAGAAACAGGGCTTAACCAGGGTGTTCGATATGAGACCATTACATCTCTACGCTACAGAAAGGTTGTGGATGTTATTATGATCAGAGTTTCACCTTTGATTAAATCTTAAATCATAACTGAACATCACGATTTCCTCGATTTGACAGGAGACCTGATGTCAGGTGTCAAAGTAATGTGCCACAAGTCTGCCACGGTAGATTGATTCTTCATTGGGTTTTATGTTAATCCGTTTAAAACAATAGAATTGTCCTGACTCACTTTTCGTCTAAAGTAATACTGTTTCAATTTTTCTTCCCTGCTTCACAATTGTGTTCTCGTTATTGCAATGCAATACATATAACTTGCTCTTACCCAGGACAGGTGTGGCTACACTCTTCCCGGTGAGACGTTATCTTGTCTCAACCTAAGTATGAAACGATAGGGATTCCATAGTAATCACAATTGTATGACGTCACGTCATTAAGACATTGACGTCACGTCACGTAACGCCATTAAGAGATTGACGTCACGTCATCAATGAATTAACATCACGTCTACAGTGTATTGACCCCGTAACGTCAATTTTATATTAATTAAATGATGGTCAACTGTGTAAAGATACTTAAGGAGATTTTATTGAAAAACAAAAACAAATCCAAAGAGAAAATGTACCGTGAAAGACTTCCGGCATGTTACTACATTTGTATATGTGGTATATAAGACAGATGAGATTTTGCAAATTAAACAGAAAATAATATGGCATGATATACCAATACTTTTACTCGTGATTCAGACTGGAGAAAAATATCGCTATTCTATCATTTTATTTAGATATATATAAATTCAAGAAGAAAACCATTCAATTACCATTTATTACATACTAAAACTACATAAAGCGACATAAATATTACTGCATCAAAACAGTTACATAAACTAACAATATCTTACTCTTTGGCACCATATACCAATAACGTAAAGCTTGGCAAACAAGGTTGCAGCGAGTTTTTTTCAATGGGACACTCAACAAAAATCAACAGTCTTCTGTTATCATACTTAAAATTTTCTTACATAAATGGCATATATTGTATAGTTTCATTTAGTTCATTAGGTTCATAGGTAAGAAGTGATTGGAAAGGACAGTTTTGATTAGTTAATGCCGAAGTGATATTTTCACACTCCGACAATTATCGCTTTTGATTTATGTAACTGTGAAAAATATCAGTTTTCAAAACAAACATGATGTCAAAGACGTCAAAAAATGATGACGTCACAAAATTCACACTTTTCATTACCAAAACCATAAATGTGTCATTATGAATAAATACATGGCAAAGTAAAGGCAAACAACATATATAATAGAGTAAAAATATTGAAATTTGCGAAAACCTCAACAGTTCATTACTTTTGACGTCATTAATTTAAGCATGAAAATAGATGTCAATACAACTCCATATATAAAATATGTAATTTTTTATTCATACTGTATCTATTGAATATCACAAAGGATGTATAAACTTTACAAATGCATTATTTTTAAACGTAACTACTTATATATGTAGATGATTAAGAAGAAAAAATAAAATCTTACAGATTGATTTTCAGACTCGATATTAATTTTGAATGTCAAAATTGATGTATCGACCTCGGAAATATAATAGATTGTCTATGCTTAACTATATGTAAATATATTTTACCTTTCCATACATGACAGAATCTTTTATGGTTGTATAGACCTTGGCCTCCAGGTACATTGTTCAATACGATACCGACATATGCTATTATATGTAAATACGATTCGCCGCTAGATAAAGTACTTATCTCTTTGGTTCCACATGAACAGTATATATATTTGTTTTGCCTCTAGGGGCTGTACAGGCACTTCCGATTCTCCGTGAATATGAACTTGCATACATAGGTACCTTACATGTACACAGAACAATATAACAATTACAAAATGTATATGAATCTCCTACATGCACATTGTCGAGAACACTAGTAGGTATGTATGAAGCGTGACATCATATACTACTTTGCTCAATAATTTAGTACCGAGCATGGGGTAGCAAATATATCAGATATATCCTTAAATGAAAGAGATATACATGTATCTCAAATTCATACATCTCGTTCATGCACATAACACTAGACGTTCTGTATGCAGCTTGATAGCAAATCCTACACAGCTAAATAGCTCTTAGCAATTCGATACATATATTGATTTATATTGTGTGGGACAAGGAAACCCAACATATAATACCAAATATGGGGTCGCAAATATATCATTAAATGAAAAAGATATATCTTAATCATACATTTCCTACATGCACATTGTCCAGAGCACAAGAAGGACTGCATAGCTTGATATCAAATCCTTCACTACTCAATAGCTCTCAGAAATTCGATGCATATATGGATTTATCGTGTATGGTAAGCAAACCCGACATCTAATACCAAAAACAAAACAAAAAAGGTCGCAAATATATAAGGGGCTTGGTATCTAAGAATCAAAAATGTTAATCGTCAGTGTTCCCCTTCTTATATCAACAGCCTGCTATTCCTAGTGAAAACCCTTCTTTGCATTGTACACCTGACATTAATGAGTATAAAATACAACACAAAATTAATTTATCAAAAATGCCACATGTCAATTTTGCATAAAACACATAAATATAAGCATGGTCAAAAATGTACAAACTATGATAAAATTGACGCTCTGCCTACTAAGGCTTACGATATATTGTATGTAAAATACAAGCTAGTTCACCAATATTAAAAGCTAGCTTATCAATAGTTGGATACTGAAAATTATTTAGGCACATTATAATAAATACATTCTTCTGCGATACATCTGATGAACTATGCTTGCTACGACAAATGGCAAATCACATTCGTTCATTAAACAAATAAATTTCTGTACGGGTTTTTAGTGGCTTAATCATAGATAAACTCGGGAGGCTGAAGGAATTATGAAGTGGGTAGCATGGCTTCGTGGCTGATCACGTGCGTGGATACTGCCGTCTGATTGGTTGGGTTTTCCAGCGGTTCTCCAGGGGGGGATTCTTTATTTTACGTATGTGCATTATAATGACTGTGGTAAC
>NW_018484309.1:0-3082 GCF_002113885.1 Mizuhopecten yessoensis
AGTAAGCTTACCAGGACTGAGGTATCTCTACAGTAAGCTAACCAGGCTTGATCCACTTTAAAGTAAGCTAACCAGGCTCGAGGTATCTCTACAGTAAGCTTACCAGACTTTAAGTATCTTTAAGTAAGCTAACTAGGCTATAGGTATCTATTAAGAAAGATAATTAGGCCTGATGTATCTAACATGGCCTGAGATATCTATCAAGTAAGCTAACTAGGCTTGAGGTATCTCTACATTAAGCTAACCAGGCTTGATGTATCTCTAAAGTAAGCTAATCTGGTCTGAGGTATCTCTAAAGTAAGCTTACCAGGCCTGAGGTATCTCTAAAATAAGCTAACCAGGCTTGAGGTATCTCTTAAATAAGCTAACTTGGCTATAGGTATCTCTAAATCCAGATAAAGCTAACTAGGCTAGAGGTATCTCTCAAGTAAGCTAAACAGGCCTGAGGTATCTCTAAAGAAAGCTAACTAGGCTTGAGGTATCTCAAAAGTAAGCTTACATTTCCACTTTGTCAGTACACATTAAATTAATATGGCCCAAATACACATACATTTGGCAGAATTCATTTAATGACTTTTACCTTCTAGATCAATCTTGCCGTTATTATCGGTGTCCACAACTTTGAAGAACTTGTCGACGTCCTCTTTACTGAATTTTTCACCTGATTCGCCTTTAATGGCGGCGTTAAGTACGGAACTAAATTGCCTCTTGTCTAGGTAGCCTCTCCGGCGCCGATCGAATTTTCGGAATGCCTGAGCCACGTTGTCCCGTTCCTCGTCCTGGTCAATTTTCCACATTAAACTCTTAAACTCGTCATAATCGATTGTTCCTGATTCTGTAAAAGAAATAAGTGAAATTTAGCTGTACGTGTTATTGTAATAGAAGCCCAAAAGTTTCAGTGTGCCGACTTACTGTAAAATTGGTAATTTTCGCGTGCAGAAATGTTTGCTGTGTGACTCTTTAACTTGATCGTGTCGTCTATCGTATTTATCGTCTATCAAAAGATTAACTTCCCACACGGACTCAAAAACAGAATAACAACTAATTTTGAGGAAATCACACAAGAGCGACCTGGCAGAGTGCCTGAACCGTTTATATATTATATGTTTTAAAAACAATGTTCAGCGTGGTGCAACTTCGACACCCTACATCAAAGCCTGTCAATTTTACCGTTACGCTGTTGCGGGATTCTTCTGATATACACCAAATGATCACACTAATCTTCGTCGTCTCATCCACAATTTGGTTTTGTTTTGTTTAACGTCCTATAAACCACTAAGATCATTTAAGGACGCTCATCCACAAGGTGCAACCTGAACCTTCGATTTTGTCATTACAGATTTAAGGGGTGCAGAAAGCATAAGTGAGCTTAACCCCTGGAGTATCGAGGATGGTTGAAATGAGTGTTTCTGATGTATCAGATACACTGGTCAAAGATTGTGATGCCTAGTAGGGAGGGGTGAGGTTTCAGGGTTATTTGCTATTGAAATTGATGTGATAGTATGCGTACTGCCGAGTAAATCTGTTGTTTCACACACAATGACTACTGACAGACATGAGGCAAAAAAGTTATGTTTCATGTACCCCGACCGATCCTAGTTTTACCTTCCGACACTAACAATTTTCTCTCACTTGCATGCTATCAAACGTCCCGTTTGAACACGCAAAAAAACACACAACGTAAGCGTCTATATAACACCTCTGTATATCATAAGCAGGTATCAGAACCAAATTTAAATCCCATATTATTATTTAAGGGACCTAAAAATATAATAAAAATGAATGCAATTGGTCTTAATTATTCTATATCTATATTTGGTTATATTGGTAATTTTTTTAAATTAGCCCCCACTCAAGGTAAAGAAAAACAAAATATAATGAAAATAAATCATGACAGACCAACCCTTTTGTCAGTCATTTTACCTGAAACATACATACGTTTTGTTGGCCTAACTTGTTCAATGATATTTTGAAGGATCGACAATCTTCTTTTAACTGAATATACAACAACTGATATTAAATATCCTTACCATCGATATCGAGGTCTTTCATTGTCTGTTTTATATCTTCCTCCGTCGGATTCATATCAAACATATGATATCCTTTCATTATCTCCTCCTCTGTTAGCTGACCGTCCCCGTCAATGTCAAACATTTGAAAGATTGCTTTACATTCTGCAACACATAAGTACATAAAGAACGTCAACAAAACCGTTATTCGAACTCAAAATCGATAAAACTAGGGCAAAATATGATTATTATTTTTTTATATGAAGAACTTTGAAAAAGTACACGGAGAATGAGACCAGATGTACCGGAAGAGCATCGTCTTCTGCTTCATCGACACCGCCTGACATGTAAATTTACGTAAAAACTTATAATGGCACGTCCTCAAATAAGAAACTAGGGAAGTGAGGAAAAAAGGTTTTCATAAGTGTTACATAGTATTTTACGTTATGATAAGTATATAAAATCATTCTGCTATATAATGACATTATTTAAATTATCACATTGCTCGACTTGTTTGTAGCGCCAACTTCAAGAACAAAAATCGAAACTTATCAATAAGATTATAAACAATACCATCATTCCGCTATGTGATGATATTATTTCGATTAGCTGTAGCGCCAACTACAAGAATAAAATCACCTAGAGGATTTTTACTCACTGGTCTTGTTTTATACAAGCCTATATGATTGTAACATGCATTCCAGCTGATAAGATGTCAACCAAATATCCCGTTTGATATAAGCATATAAGACTGCCATATTCTCGGCGTACTAGATACACGCGTATAATATTGAAAAATACCTGTCTTTTTACATGAACCCCACCCCCCAAGAGAATACCTAGGTGTCATCAAAACCTTAATTCGAACTCAAAATCGATAAAACCAAAGCAAAAAATAAACAAAGGAAAGATTTACATGGAAACCATTGAAAAAAACAGGGATAATAAGACCTGGGCCCGTATTCATGAAGCCGTTCTCATTCTGCAGCATGGAATTTGTGCGCTCAAGCCTAATTTCTTGTTCTGGTTTATAACTCAATATATAAATCTTATTTTGTCAATGATTTGGAAAC
>NW_018484310.1:0-3083 GCF_002113885.1 Mizuhopecten yessoensis
AGCTATTGAAGTTGATCGTCGTTCTTATAAATCCTGTACATGTCGTACCTTATAAAATTGCCGTGTATGCAAACCGTGTCCTGGTTATTTATCTGTAATATTAACTAGTACTTTCAAACACTTTAAATGGAGTCGAACGTTCTTTTCCAGCCCTCATACTGTAGCTCACATAACCTGTCCTTCTCTTCAAGATGTCCTGCCAACTAACCTCTCATTGATGTGAAAACCTTACTGGTCTGTAACTGGCTTTTCTTTTCAAATCCTTTATATAAACAAATCAGGTGTTATACTCCGTAACTGCAATTGTACCCTTCCCCTTCTGAGGTAAGGGAATGATAGACTCGTATTCTTAAGAAATAGTTATCCTATAATTTATACTGTAAAATAAACCTTAATTGACGTCTGGTGTCCTGTTGAATCAAACATCAATATGTATATAGCTAGAGTTTTAGCGGTGGAATGAGTATGTAGTTGGTTCTAAACATTGTAAATAGCCGAGTGTAGAGTAAAGCATTCTGTGCTCAAACAATTCGTCCTGTAAAGACCATATTTGTATAATATACAGCTGGAATGCGGGAACGAACAGCTTCTATTTAGAGATAATGATATTCTACTCTATATTTCAGACGTTGATACTACCAAGGCCGTGTGTCAACAAAGTGTAGGGGGCTTGTTGACTTAGATTGCTAATTATTTACCTCCTCCCGTCCTCTCTCGTCTACACCTGATCACCTAGCTATGAATAACTGCTATCACAGGGTTGGGCAATCTAACAGATTGTTCCTAAACGTGGTGATTTTGGTGACAGGAAAGTTACGTTACTACGTACAGCGTATAGTCAATGGAGTGACTTATCAGGAAACAGCGAAAAACCTTGTTTTTTAATATCTAAGTTAGAACATGCTACTCCAGTTACAGAATATCTAGAGTGATACTAAATATATGGAACACAAGTTCAACTTCATTTTAAACATTTACACATACATCCAAGGGGAGGTCTTTTCCCGTTGCCCATGGTAATTGTTGCGATTGCATTAAATGCACAGATTCCGTCATAAAAACGTACACCTTTCGTGCGGAACAGAACGACCAATCAAAACCAAGATACTATATCCTAATTAAATATGGACTTTGACTTAAAATGATAAATACTTTAAAACAAATTACTCAAATAGAAAGAAATTGTGTTTATATTATATATACCACAGATTACACAGATTTTGGTTGTGCTGCCCATTTTAGGACAGCTAAATACTGCATACTGTGTCTAGAGAGAACACAGCATTGTGGAGTCAATCAAGATAAAGAAGGATTTATTATGAAGACGGGGATCTAGTCATTATATTTCAAAAAAGGAATTATTACTCTCAGTAAAATGAAATTTGCATATAACAGTAACATATTTAAAGAACAAGAAATGCCCCTCCTCGTGTCTTCCGCTCCTAGCAACCTTACATCAATAACGCTGCACATGACAATATTTCCGACACACTAGACTAGCAACAACAGGATTTACGCGCAGCTTATGTCATAATGGAACAGAAAACATGTTTGTTTCCTTCCATGATGTAAATTTATCAACCCCGATGTACTATTATTTTCAAATGTCACGGTTACAGAAAAGTCAATAAATGCGTGAGTTTCTCATGTTGAGTATTAATGTGTGATCACTGTCGTCTTATGCAATTCCACTCAACTACCTTCCTCATAGAAGGTTTTTTATAACTGCGAATCGTGTGCCAAGACTTATGATTCGTCATAGAAGGCTGATATGACAGGGAGATCGTGAGACAATGCATTAGATTCCCCACAGAGGTTGTATGTGACAGGGGGATCGTGTGCAAAAACTTCATATCCTCACAAGTTCATGAGATAGGAGATAGGCGTCAAGTCCTGAAATTCCCTTATAGGATTTTACGTGGCATGATAATACAATGGCAATGTACAGCAATAAAATCGTGATAAATATTTTAAAACTTTTGCCATTATTCCCTTGGTTTAGGTTTGGGGGTGGATGGAGCCCCATCAAAGAGGAAACCAGAATTCAGCTGTTACGCATGCGTTGACTTAAAGGAAGGCGAACTATGTGCAGAGACATCTATGTGTCAAGCTGGTCACGTGAGTGTTAATCTTTATTGAGATTGTATATCAAGGACCTGTTGTTTTTAAACATTTTTATCATTGGGAAATCTTACAAATATGCTTCTTGTAAAAGAATAATAACAGTTGTTTGATCGGTAGCGTAAATCCTGTTTTATTTCGAAAGAATTTACATAGATTGTCAAAACCGACCTAATCATGACAAAACGTTTTTGTTACCTAATCAAAGTAAATGATGTAAACGATGGAGTCATGATTCTATATTAAAGTCATATGTAAAATAGATTAACTGAACGGTGAGCTGCTCGATTAATGCAGCTTGGAGTTTGTTTACGATTTTTTAAAACGATTTTATTTCCAATACGGATAATATAGTATACATACACAATGTATTTAATGTCGACAAAATACACAGGAAAATATATCAGCCCTTCTTAATGCAATGTGGATTAACTTAAGGCACTTTATGCGTATAGATTTTAGAAGAATCTCGAATACAAATAATTTTACTGTAAAAAGAAACAAACACATGAAACTAGAAGATTAGGAACAGCAGTGCTCCACTGCTTCCCATTATCTGGTTCCGAGTGTTTCTTTTGTACGCTTATATAATATCTACTTTCCTACAGGCACAATGTATGACCCAGTACGTGTATGGAGATCGAGGGGACATCACCATCCTCAAGGGATGTTCTCACGTCACAGTAAGTCTGGTCGTGTTTTTATGTCACAGTTAGATTAATTGTGGCGCATTTAATAACAATATTATCAAGTGGTAACACAGTAAAACAGATTTTATTTTTTGGGGGTGATCACTCTGCAAACAACAATGACGAATTATCACGGCTACAAATTCTGAGTCATCACTTGCATTGACCTTTATTCAAGAATGTGAATGCGAAGTGTCAACTTTCATATTATATTGATAATATAGTAATGTAATGATGTATACCCGGACATTTTCGCTGTAGTTCATTTTTCGC
>NW_018484311.1:0-3085 GCF_002113885.1 Mizuhopecten yessoensis
AAGAAACAGTGAAGGGAAGACTAAAAAGTGTGTTAAGTATCATATATAGGTATACTGGCGTTAAGTGAGGTAGCAAAGGAAGCAAAAGGAGCATACAATGAAACTATACTGAAGGATGGGGTACTATAATATCACTTGTGACTCGCAGTTAAGTATATGATAATCTGCTGGGAACAGGAGGGTTAATTGAAATTGGCAAGATTGTGTTTCATTAGAGAAGACATTGTCATTCACCATAAAACTGTAATTTGGAGAAGTTTAAGATAGCAATACATAAAATTCCATTTCAAGTCTGTTGGGTAAACTTTGTGTCGTTTGTGATAAGCTGTGTTTTTAACAGACAAAAGCAGAAGACCCATAAAACAGGTATCCATCTTGTGTGCTCAATAAACACACTGTTTCTATAAGGCATATTAGCTTGGATTACATAATGTTCTAGCTTTTAATTGACCTTCAGAAGGTTGTTAAGATTTCTTTCTTTAATGAAGTCAGTCATAAGGGACTGAAGACAATGTGATTTCCAAGTAAGAAACGGAAGCAAGGTCACAAGAGAGGATGGACATTTTGATATTTCATTGAATGGATTCGACTTTTATCACATTAAATGTTGGTACTTGAAGATAATACTGCTTCTATGGGTAGATCATTTTAAGCATTTACAAACTTGGTATATTTCTCCTTTTCTTTGCATTTTTATGTCCTTCTGCTTTAACCTGTGTATGTTAATTATGTCACACGGAGCAGGCCTTGTGTTGCTAAGTGTAACCATTGATTATTTGTATGTATAACGGGCATTGTGTTTTGCATAGGAAGCAGGTTCATTGGGAGAACTTATGAACAGTTATTTTTACCTCATTACCCTCAAAGGGAGAACTTTGACAGGGTAATTTGAATTCATGAACTTATAATATGATTTAAACGACAGTCAAAAATTATGTGACATGATCATATGCAAATATGCAACATGGAAAGAGAGGCCTGCAAAAAAAATGTCAAAATGTTCAGGTTAATTAAGTAAAATATTGAAAACCAATGTTTAATCGCTTACGCTAAGATGAAATTCTACAACTATTTACAGTTGTTTATCTTGTTTCTCTAACTCTAAGCATGAAATTTTTGAATTTCTAAAAGACAGTCTATAAAATCTTATGTCTTTTGAAGTTATAAAATTAGATAACAGGAATTCAATAGATATGAAAAACAATGGTCACTTGTTGTGGAAAATCTATACAATACCTCATTGTTACTCCTTCCAAAAGTGTTTATGATGGATGTATCCATCTCCAGACAAGGCTGTCGTTTACAATAGATATTTGTATGAAGATATATGGGCTGTGAACTCCCTAAGGAGATAGAGATGCTGGAGTCTATACAGACCATTTGCTTTACTTCAAGGTAAACTCTAAAGCTGTAGACAGTTGTTTGGGATTCTGTATTATTTGTATCTAATGAGTACGACAGGAATGGAAATATAGAAGGTGTGTAATGAAAGTTTTCAGAAATACTTCTTGCAATTTCATTAGAAACAGGCCTCCAGTCACTCCCTATGAGCTTTTCTGTATGCTGATGGGTATGTTATGGTGGTTATGGATAGTACTGATAGTAGATAAGGTGAGAGAGTTGGAGGTGGGAGGGGCGTGTTAGGGAGGTCAATCCTTGTTACCATACACTATAGAGGGTTCTTCTTCAAAGGAGGGGATCACTTCCAAGATATACATACACACTTGCTGATTTTGTCAACTAGGACCAGATTAAATACCAGCTATGAACCAGCTTTCTCCTGCCCTTCAGAGTTGCGTCTCCTGTTTTAGCCAGGAAGATCAGCTTGTACATCCTCCAACACTTCAAAGGTGCATTCCTGTTTTTGCTCTGGAAAATATTAACCTGTCTTGACCTACCTAGATAGACAGTTTTCACGCAATATTATTCTAAAAACATCGCCATCATAACTTTATGCAGTGTAACCAGATCAGTAGCATCGTCATTAATGGTGTCGCACACATGTCCGTCGTCCTTGACGGCGTGGGGAATTGGGTTTACAGTAACGTATTGGTTTTACAGTAAGTAAAAGTGTTGGGGGGGAAAATAAGCAATTACTCCTTTATAATGCAGACAGAAAAAATCTCTTGGGATAAGCTTTTTAAGTTTGACACTTAATTAGCAGGTTAGGATTTCTCTGTTTACATCACACACAAATGTAGGATTCTATTACTCACTTCTTAATGGGAGATAACCTCGTGTAGAATAGCATGTGCTCAGTTCAAGCAGAACTATTTTGAAGTTACAGTGTATAAAAATGACTGCTCACATGAGGAATGCCCATGTAGATGATATATTTTGACTTATTTTGTTGATATACAAATGTACTATGATAATTCATTCCACACATGTATTCTGTATGATGAAATATTAAATAGGTATTGATTTTTGCAATTTATATTCTGTTACGTAATGATTTATAATCTAATTGTGACATCATTAATAACTATAATGGCAATATTCATATCCCACATATGCTTTTATTTGCATGACAAGCACAGATTCGGTGGAGTTGTGACTGAAAATATAGGATAAGAGGAATAGAATCATCCCTGCCTTGAAGGTCTGACAGAGAAATCTCCGATTCTCGAGGTGATTACTTAGTTGTTTAATCCTTGGCAGAGCCTTGGGCTATAAAAAATCACCCCAAGGATCAGAGATTTCCCTGTCAAACCTTCAAGGTAGAGGATGATTCTATTAGTCAATTTAACTTCCACCAGAGACCGCCAGCTGTTAGCTGGTGGATAAAAAAACTTTCCATGTATTCTTTATACACAATCATTGGGATTTTACATGTTAAGTTTGATAATGATATAGCCTGCAATATCCATCAAATATAGCTTTATACCCCAAACAACCTATGACAAAATCTTAACTGAACAAAAGAGAGTTATGTTTAGTAAATTAAAAATTAAAAGAGTCTGGTTCACCTCAGGTTTGTGGAGGACAAGCGAGACGTATAATTCTAACGTGAAGTCTAATGAACTACTATTATAGTGGGCCCCTCCGCCGCTGGACAGCATGCTTCAGGATTTTTCCCATTGTA
>NW_018484312.1:0-3085 GCF_002113885.1 Mizuhopecten yessoensis
GCCCCCCCCCCCCCAACACACACTCAAGTCCTACACCTAAAATGGAAAAGGTGTTGATGTTTGGAGCTCTACCATTAACAAATCTTAGATCCGACCACAGGGCGTTGTGGAGATTGGTTGTCAGATTAAATTAAAGACTGTCGTCATCTTCTAAATAAAACTGTAAACAAGAACGTGTGATCTGCCACTGCAGAATTTCCGAAAGGTATGGTATCGCAGAAATACCCATGGCCCGACATGTCCATCATATATTCCTCCATAGCAGACATCACAAACCTAAACGAGATATGTGATATGGATGCTAACTTTTATATACCATATGCAAAATAAGTATAATAGTACCACATAACTTTATTTACAACATTCATTCTCCGATCCCATAGACTGGCGTAAAATTGTTTATACATGTGAAGGAAAATCCAACCAATCTAGGTAATATCAGGCATTATATCATCCAATTGTTGCATGGGATATTTAGAACTAACATTCATGTCAATATATATGACTTTATTTTTTCAATACATTGCTGTAACAAATGGATAATTAAATATTTTTCACCTTCATGCTGATCGGTGCCGATCAGTATGGCTACTACCGGAAGAAAGGACAACTGAGGAGGTCTCGTTTTCCTACGTTCCCAACGTGACTTCCTGTTCAAGGACTGACAGTGGGTCGAAAGTGTAAACACAAACATTGGCATGCATTTCCAGCTAGGAAACACGACGGTAATTTAAACGATTACGATTTTAGGGAATTGAATAACAGTAACAGTTCACATATATAGTATCTAATGTGGCGTTAAAGAAAAGGCCGCACCAAATTTGCTGAAGAGCACAGTGCGTAGTTCGCATAAACTCTAACGCGGGAATTTTAGAATGTGCAAAATCAGTAAGTTTCTAAAAATGAAGCTTACTCAATCAATATATGTGGCAACCTTATGCACATCATATTACATAAAGGGAAGCGGATAGTATGGGTTACAACAGAATTGAGGTAGTGACTGTTGACAATAGTTAAGGATTACAAGAGCCGGGGACACGCATTTAGCATCAGTCGTCTGTATAATATCGCCTGGACACTGTTTATTTAACAGCGGATGAGAGTAAGCATTGCATTTCTTAGACAATATTGATTGATTCAAGGACAAATCTATCTTGAATCATGGACACTTCTTTGCAGGACAACATATATGCTGTCAGACAAGAGATTCAACCTGTCTAGCAGGAAACTAGGACAAATTAAATGCAAAGGTCAGACTGAGATTTGAACCCTGGACCTCCAATTAACTCTAGACAGATGCTGTAACCAATTGAGCTACCTGGTTGGTTGAAATTGACCTAATCCAGTCGCCCTAAACTTTAAACAGTCTATTATTTATACTGTCTGTACAAAAAAAAAATCCATGTACTTTTCTATCTCATATATGGTATTGCTTGAAATCATCTGTTGTTGTTGCACACATGTATATCAACTGTTATTTACTAACAGTCCTTACAATTTTTAGCTCTGATAGATTGCATGGCTTTGTCTCTCATCTTTCAGGTACTCATTTAGGGGTCTTGCTGGTATCTATCTGAATCTGTGACTTAATTTTGATGAACAGAGGACAATCATTAAGAAATAATAACATGCATCTTGTTCCCGAGAAATATTCTTGCTATTCAATTTGCTGTAAAAGTGTCATGTTGTCGAAGTATGGGCAATTGCAATTTTTTGGTATTAATGTGTTGATAGATAGATAGATTCATGCATATGTAACTAAAAACTGTTCATTTTTTGTTGTTTACAGATTAATTCAGGACAGTGAAAAGCCATAAGCATGAAAAGAAATTAAATATGGATGATGAATGGAGCATCAATCAGACACAACAGAGTCAGACAGGCACATCTAAATTTATTGTCCTTGATTCTCAAGAACAGGCTGACGAAATACAGGAAAATTGGCCTGCTCTACAACTTCCAATGGTAATGTCTAAGTCAAATACTGATGTAATTTGTAGGTGTACCAGTCATCAAAATGGGTCAGGGGTGACCAGGTGATTAAGGCGTCAAACATTCTGCTACCACTTGCCCTCCACCACTCGGGCCCAGGTTCGAGGCCTCTGTGAGGCAGTCGCCAGGCACTGGCCGTAGGTCAGTGATTTTTTCTGAGAACTCTGACATTCTTCCACCACAAAAACCTGGCACATTCTTAATTGACCATAGTTGTTAATAGGACGTAAAAAAACAAACCAAAACCAAACCTGCCCAATCAAAATGGGTTCATACTTAAGTGTGCTTGGGCTTAAACAATTTTCTATATAAATGCATTGAAAAGTTCTCTGCTACAGTAATTGTATACAATATAGTACATATTTATCTTTCTTTTCAGTTTCAGATGGACTTGCAGTCCAATAATAACATACAGCCAAGCAAGACTAGGCGGTTGGGTCTGATTGGGGACCTTTCTGAAGATGAACGAAAATTAGGTGACATTTTGAGTACACAGTTATTCTTATTTTTACAAAAATAATATAAGTAAGGATAATACAGGCATTACTTTTTCAACTTCATAGCTTTCTTGAAGAAAGCACAACTGTTATAAAATAATTACTTCTTAGTCAACTGCTTTTTATGAGTGCATCAAAAGATTTTTTAGAAATGGACAAATTTTTTATCTTGCCTTAATGCAAAGGCCTAATGAGTAATGACAATTCAAAATTTTTATAGTAATATAATTTTCATTTTTTAATTACCACGTACTAAAGTAACAGATTCTATTTTGTAATGGCATATTTTTTAAGGACAAGTGAAATAAATAATAATTTTGAATATTGAGGTCTGAATATGTTACGATTTGAAAATACATATAATGAATGCTGATGTAAATGGAGCATTCCTTTTACAGTTTGAAGCTATGTTTTAATTTCAACAGAATTTTCTTGTATAAATATAGAATTCTTTCTGTCCAGAAAATGCTGAGGTGTTAGTGCCAGATAGTGAGTTTGAGGGGACAAACCTGCACAGACAGAGAAGCTCCAGCAAAGGGTATAGGTTACCAAGGTAAATTTTCAGCAGGGGCACTGGTTACCAAGGTAAAGTTTAA
>NW_018484313.1:0-3086 GCF_002113885.1 Mizuhopecten yessoensis
CCCCCCCCCCCCCCCCCCCATCATTAGGAAGTGTCTATATTTTATATGATGTTTATAATATATTTTGACTTTTTTCTCATCAAGGGGTTTGTGCAACATGATGAGGCTGGACCACAACTGTATGGGCAGCAAGTTTCAATATTTGAGACGGCCAATCAGAAGTTACATGGATTAGGGATCCCCTCCTGGAATCTCGGACAATACACTGTACAGCCGATAGTCACTGTCGGCTGTCTCGTTGCACTGATGGTGTTTGGACTTCCCGGGATAATCTTTGCAGCCGTTCTATTTTTCGTTGTTAAATGGAGTCAACAAAACACAGCACAACAGAACCCACTTGGTGGTCAAGGACAGTCAAGGGGAAATAACTGGGGTGGGGGTGGCACTGGGCATCGCCTAGAATGAAATGGGGAAATGGAATGGGGGAGGGATCAACAAGACATGTCCTTTTGGGGTGTATCAATGTATAAAACTTTGCTTGTCTGTATTTGAAATGTGTAAACATGTAAAAAAACGTTTTTTTCAGAATTAATCATTATTTCTTTATATAGCTAACCTGAATGAAGTTAATAAAGAAATGATAACAAAAATGGTTTTTTCTCCTCAGTAATCCTACATGTGCATTATATTTTCAATGCATATTAATTAGATAATTGGTTATAATAAGTGAGTTTTAAGACACATTGAATTGAAAAGGTGTTACTTTGAGTATTCATCTTTTAGATATTTTCAGTGTCAGAGACAACATATATATCAAATGTATGCATTTTGTTGACCGTATCTCATACCAATTTCAGTGTTTGAATTAATTGAACATGTCCAAATTAAAGGATTTCTTTTTTCGATTTAGTCAAATTATTTTCATGATTTTAGATCCTTGCAATATTCTGTGCTATATGTATCACTATTCTCTAGTATTTACTGTAATATGATTATTTTTCAAGTATCTGTAAATCTTTATTGCGATTTTATATCAAAATGAAGCTTGTTTCACATACAGTAGTACAGGTTGCTTTATTGGTGTTGGGATTTACATTTGATTTGTCTATATATACGCAGAACAACAAAGACTTATGATTATGACAATGAATGAGTTCAGATATTTTGCATAACTTGCATTCATTTTATCAGTTAGGGATATCAGTTTTATATTGCTAAGCCCATTAAATGTTGAATTTATAGAAATCTTGCCACAAAATCAGTGAAAATGCACTAAGATATTCGCTGCAGTACTATACAGTAACAGACTGCTATTACAAATTAATGTACTTTCTCAATGATCATCACATTGTTAACTTAAATTAAATGTACATAGTACTACTGGAAGTATATTGAAAGGATTTTTTTACAATTTTATTTTCCCAATGGAGTCAATTTATTGATTTTTCTATTCAGATCTTGTCCAAACGAGGAATAATTATCAATCATTGCTGAATATTATTTCATGTAAAGTCTAATTCAAAAGTATGTGTATCATAATGAGTGTATAGCCTATCACATACAGATCTATGAACTTAAGGTCACATGATGGGGTCAAAGGTTAAAGCATCAAATGTTTTTTCAGACAGTAACAAATCTGTTGAATATATATTTCATGAAAATGTGTAAATATTCATATCAATTTTTCAAGACTGTGTTGCATACCGAAGATAGCTAAATGTCAGAGCTCGAAGGTCATGGCCACAGCAAGGGGTCAAAGGTCAAAATCCTTACAGCACTAATGAACAGACTGTAAAGAAAAAAGGAGCATAATGAAGGTTTTTTTGAACCAATCAAATCGTAAAACTAGGTCTTCAAATAAGCTTCAGCTTAATTAGAGTTAAGCTGCCAAATACCTGTGATTTATTTGTGTTTGAATTATCTCCCTTTAAAAAGTTCCATCATACGTATTGATGGATGCAAACTTTTGTACTTGTCAAGATTGTTTTACACATCAGTATCTGTGGCTCTCTATTGAAAGGAGGTTTAAAATATGTAACAGTAAAGTAATGTCAAGCCTTAATTATGCTATGATGAATGTTATATACAGGTGTGGAGCATTTCAGTGAAGGTCAAGTTTATAAGACTTTTTCATGCCCAGGGGTGTAGTAACTCCACCTGAGGTTTTCAAATTTGGTAAAAACACAAGGCTTTGCCGAGGGTTTTGACAAGTTTGAAAACCTCCCGAAGGGATTTTCCCTATCCTTCACCCTTGGGCATGAAAGAATATTTTTCTCTCATTCCAACTAACAGAATAAACAGAAGAAAACATGAAAATTCATTTAAGACTGGCTTCCATTTTGAAAATACCAATTTTCCCCCCAAGCTTTTTTGATGAAAACGAAGCTGTCAGTGAAATTTAGCTACCCAATATTTGCAAACAGAGTTTTGTGCAGAAAAATCAATCTCATCTCGCTAACATGTACAGTAATTACATCAAAAAAGGTTTTAATTTCATCACTTCACTTTTCTGCATTTGGGCATCAGTGTTTTTCAAATTCGTGACATCACGTCATTGTAGAGCCATTGTGACATCACGACCTTACACACTGGGAAATGAGAGAAATAGTTTTATTTAAAATTTATTCAGGGATATATACAGCAGTAATTTGTAACAAAATGAAATCGAAGTAAATTATGAATTAAAATCTTACATGTTTTCTGTTGTATTTTGTATATATAGAGTAGGTCCAATGTTTCTGACTACTTGTTCTGGTAACTATAATTCAACGGGTGAAACAAGCAGATCAGAATTGTATGAAAATGAGGTTATGAAAATTCACATTAGCACATTGCAGGACCACTGACTAATTTATGTTTGTTGTAGGGTAGCTAGAGGTCTCAACCATTTCCAAGTCATGATCCAAGCACATGATTTTATCTATAACCACCCATGTAGACAGTTGGCCCTGACAGTACTTAATTATATAAATTGATCATTTATCTGAACACATATGTAACCGTGGTAAATACTAGCAGCAATATATCGCTCGGCTATAGAGAACATTGGCCATGAAGTGGGCGCCAATGTAACAGAGCGCATGATTAATTAAATATAAATTACTGCCTCCGGTAGGGATCGAACCCGGGACCTCTGGCTTACTAGT
>NW_018484314.1:0-3086 GCF_002113885.1 Mizuhopecten yessoensis
GTGTTATAACACGTCAACACAGCCTGACAGACAACCCAGCAATCAGTTTAAATAGCATACCGTTGTAACAAGAATTTTGATGCTGAAAGATCATTAATATCATTCAATTGTCTGAAAGGTAGGCAATTTCTTCCTATCCTCTGTTGGTTGTTATAGAAATTCCTTCTTAAACCAAGCTACAAAATGTAGTTGTTTGAAAGAGCTTTATCTCATGTCTCAAACCGATAGTTATAGGTAATTTTCTCAAACAGCTTGATCACTAAAGTAGTGAGCTGAACCCTTCATCAAGTTGGTGGAAGACGGTAACCCTAACTATCAACAGCTGGTTGACAGTTCCATCCCATCGTTACCATAGTTAGTCTCCCCTACACACAGCTGTTGGAAATAGGCTGTTATCCAGACCCCGCATTGGTTTTGATGGACAGTTTCCTTCCCACACACAAACTAGTGGAAGTAAACTGTTATCCCAACCCCGTGCTGTTTTGATAGGCTGTTCCTACCCCACACCAACGGAATAGGAAGTTTTCTACCACTCCAATCTGGCTAAAGTAGACTGTTATCACAACCCAAACTATTTTTGATAGTTCCCTCCCAAAATTAACATAGATGTTATAGGAAGTTCCCTCCTTCACCAAACTATGAAAGTAGACTGTTATCCCGACCCCGAACTGTTTTTTTATATACAGTTCCCTCCCATAATTAACCTAGATGTTATAGGAAGTTGCCTTTTACACAAAGCTAGCGGAAGACGAGAGTCCAAACATATTTTCAAAAACGCTACCTTAAACATTGGAAATGAATGCTAAAAAGATACATTTTAATCCTTAAATAGAACTAGACTATATCATTGAATATCTTTTCACTGGTAATTTTCTTTTTTTCAGCGTGAAGCTTTTTCTCTGTGACACAACTGGCTAAGTGACTGAGTTAGGGAGTTTAATCCCACACACAGCAATATAGATAACATATTTCGTAAACTAACGTTGTTCTATTGTTTGTCAGTAAATTTACAAAATACAAAAGAAAATTCCCCTTACCTTCATAGCATCTTTTCCAACTGACTATTGAGTCTGTACCATGTGCGGTTACCGAATTTTGGTCACAAAAATCCTTGTAATCACCTTTGTCCGATTCAAATCTTAAGGGGTTTTCATGGATAGACGGAACACACATCTTGGAACTATTAACATAGGTGACCGCCCAACATTCACCATTCTTCGTATTCCTCGCCATGATTTGACTACAGTACTGCTCACACGCATCTCTATCAGTTGTAGATATGATCTTTGTTGTATCAATCTGTTTTGTACAAGCTCCCAAAATGGTATCTCGTTCGTAGGTACATGGACCTATCACAGAAAGATCAATGAATTAGCGTAGGTTTGGATTTTGTTTCGAGGGGGGATGTGGGTAGGGGGATGGGTCATATACAACGAGCAAACATATAAAAAGAAGGAAAGAAAAAAAACCTATCAAATAATACAGTTATACAATATGCATTTCTTAAAAGACTACGTAACATCAACATGTAATAGGTACTAGTTATGCATCTACTTGGTGATGTATGATATCATTGGCATGCTCTAATTGGTTCAGTGAATAGAGAGAACTGATGTCCCAGTTCACAAATTACATGGTACATGTATGTAAATACTGGTTCACCGATGGTCAACACAGCTAATGGACCATGACTTGATGGGACAACAAAAGGTTAGTAATTGCTTACAACTGGTGCAATTCACTTTCAATAGTATCCATAATTAACAATATAAACTAAGGTTATAGTGAAACGTTAAACAAAAGGTTTAACATGTACCTTCCTAGCTCAAGCTAAGGAAATAATGCTGACAACACGCGAACACATCTCTTCAAATAATAAACTCGTTAAATTTACCTACACATTGTACTTCATAGGAAACAGTACATATGTTTTGTTCATCATTTTATTGTGTCTAGGAACTTAACCCCACTTACCAAGATCTTCTTGACAGACAGACTTGTAACCGGTGTGTTCGCACGGTGAAAAGTTCCATTTCATATCACCTTTCTTTCCAAAACCACATCGCTCGTTTTGATTAAGGTCTGCAATAGTTGGAATCCCGCCATCAAATCGTTCAAACTCTGTGACATTTATCTTTTGACAGGTGCCGTCCCACACATAGGTTGGTATTAGATGGTCCGCCAGGTACATACCAAACCAGTAGTCACTGTCCCTAAACATAAGGTACATACCTGCTATTTCAGGAGATATCCAAAATGTCAATTGTCATAGGACATCACACGACAGTTGGCAATAGTTTTTGTTTACTTTAGCCTACAGCTCAGGTGACCTAAAACCCAACTTCATCAATAAAGGGCAAAACTCTATTATATATCAACAACAGGAGATAAAAAAACAAAGTCGATTATCAAAGACAACAACCAAAAACAGTTATTCGAGAAAGGTTAGTCTATAACCGAATACTGAAATAATAACCGAATACGGGGATAATAACCGAATACAGGGATAATAACCGAATACAGGTTCTATAACCGAATACAGGGTCTATAACCGAATACAGAGCCTATAACCGAATAAAGGATATATAACCGAATACAGAGTCTATAACCGAATACAGGGATAAAAACCGAATACAGGTTCTATAACCGAATACAGGGTCTAGAACCGAAAACAGTGAAAATAACCGAATAAAGGATCCATAACCAAATAGAGGGTCTATTCAACCGAATACAGGGTCTATAACCGAATACAGAGATTATAGCCAAATGCATGGTCTATAACCAAATACGGATTCTATAACCAAATACAGGGAGTATAACCGAATACATAGTCTATAACCGAATACAGGGATTATAAACGAATACGGATTATATAACCTAATACAGGGATTATAACTGAATACATAGTCTATAACCAAACACGGATTATATCACCGAATACAGGGATAATAGGCGAATACAGGGTATATAACCAAATACAGGTATACAACCGAATACAGGGTCTATAACCGAATGCAAGTATATAACCGAATACAAGGATTATAACCGAATACAGGGATTATAACCAAATACAGGGATAATAACCA
>NW_018484315.1:0-3086 GCF_002113885.1 Mizuhopecten yessoensis
CTGACTGGGTGTACATGCTGTTTTGTGACATGCTCTGACTGTAGGAGGGAGGTTGTTTCTGTGAAGGTGAGGATGGTACTGAATTCTGTGTAGTCTGAGGGGACACACTGCGTGGGGGAAGGGGTGAATGTTGGGGTCCCTGGGTGCTAGAAATGCTGGGTGATGCGATGCTCTGCGAGGACGGCCTCCTTGGAGTAGGGGGTGTCTGCGGTGCCTTGAACATTTCTGATGGCATTAATGGGGCATTAACCCTCACTGGGCTTGTTGGTCCTGATGTTGATGCATGAAAACGTTTAGCAGCAGGGCTACTTGACCCACTGGAGGTCGCCACTGTACAGTTTGTGGTTGACGCTTGAGAATATGTGGTGTTTGGACTTCCACATGTACGGTTATTCACAACCTCAGTCTTTGGCGTGGACAGAACGCCTGATTGTGACACGGATGTACATGCTGTGGAGGCCAGTGTGTTACGGATGGCCTCCGGTGTCATATACACCTGTGGGTCCACCATGTCCTGTTCCATGAGAAACTCCACAAAGTCCAACTCCATGCCTTCCTTCATTCCTATATCCTCACATATCTCATCAAGTAGTTCGTTAGGAAGACGCTCATCATCCATGTCCTGAGGAGGAATGGGAGGGGGCGAGTCCGGTGTTGTGGGGTCCATGTTGTCCATGTTGAGGGAGTGGACACTGGAGGCCCCAGGACTGGACGGGGCTTCACGGTATTCCATCAGCTGAAACACACAACAATACAGGCATCAGTGCTACTCATCAAGAATGAAAATAAGTTAAGAGGTCAAAGGGACCTTTTTTTTTAATAATAATAATAATAAAGGCCATGTTCAGTTTGACCCAAAAGATAAAGCTAATTTTATTCAGCTTATGATAAAAAAAAGTAGGCAAATGCGAAATATGAATGAATGCACTGGGTTTCTATTTGTGGAGGTTTCCTAACCGGATATGTTTTCAGGCTCAGGTTAACTTTAATCTCTTCATATTTTGACAAATTATTAAGAAAGAACTTCAAATAAAACCTTTGACAAGCATAGAGATTAACAGATTTTTTGAAGATTTGTGAAATTATTTCCCTTTTGGATACTTTCGACTCCATAGGATCCAAGCAATACATAAGTTCTTAGTTAGTTGCAAAACTTGTCCATGTATTCAAAACAACTGTTCTCATTGTATTTTTGTAACAATGAATCTTAACGAAATCAAAGGCTGTGTTTTTCAAGATTGTTTTCAAGATTTCTTGAATCTAGGTTTTAATAGTACAACAGTTAGATCTTAAACAAATTGATACAGATATTAAAATTGCCTCAACCTGTGACAAACAATTAACAAGTGGTTCAACTATTCAACAGAACAAATGAAGACATTTGTATATTGTAATTCATATCTACCTAGCTAAATGAAGGAGCAGAATACACAAATTGAAATGAATTTATTAGAACAGTATTCATTAATTTGTGTACTGTGAAATATTGAAAAATATAATGATCTATGAGAAAGCCTACCCGAATCTATAGACAAATAGCCAAAATCTAATCATATTAATCGTCCATAGGAAGTGTGGTTGTCTAGATCTACAGTCAGCCAGTACATATCAAGCATGGCTAATGTTGTAATTCATTTGGGCATGCCAAGTCAGAAGCACAGTGAATAATTTACCTCCAACAAATTAGATCCTCACCTTGCTATAAATTTACCTGGCCAGGTGAGGGAGCAACATTGGTATAGGTGAGAAAATCATGACAAATCTACTGCTACACAGGTGCGCCAAACAAAAATAGTTGTTTTTTTATTCTAACACTAACCACATGAAAAAGATCCCTGTTAAAAACCATGCACAATCAAAATTAAGCAACTACAGATGATAAGCTAAAATCCTTTTTGTGTATTTCTTTTAATAGCATTTGTTTGTGTTTTATGTGCCTGAAGTAAAATCCTAAACACCATTCTGTTATTTTGTTCTTATATGAAATTTTCCAAGTATAAATTACTAATAGGAAACCATCCAGAACTTTTGTATATCACTGGATGAATAAAACAAGTTTATTTGGCCTGGGAGAGGGACCAGTAGACACTTGCTTGGCCTGGTGTTGGCTGGCTGCAGTACAGAGAACATGTATCTATGGGGGAGGTTAAACAGAGACATTTGCTTGGTCTGGAGACTGGGCTGGCTTTCAATACCAATAGTCTGTACATGTGCTTGGCCTGGGGTGAGCAGGCTATAGTACAGACAACCTGGACATGCCAGACAACCCACAACAGGCAAGTTCAATCCATCCCAATCCTGATTCAAGCACCACAGGTGATGAAAGTTCCTTTTCTGTGATTAGTGCAAAATATTAATGAGACAAACTTTCTAACCTGTAGAATATGATACTGGCTTCTACCAATGTTTTAATAGTTCACACACAGAACTTTAACACCAATGTAAACTCACTAAGTTTCAATTTTATATCGAATGAAACTGGAAAGATTAAGTAGTTAGCATAAAAATCATGTTTGAACAGCTTGTAAAGAACCACAACTAACAACTGTGACTAGAATGAAATTTCACCACGGAAAGTAAACAGGAAGCCAAAACATTTCGCTCTGAATTACACAAATGCAAACGTGACAAAGTGAATGGATGTTTAAATCCAATCATTACAGGTACAACTCCTCAAACAAATTCAGCACAGACCTACTGTAAATAACATTCTCAGCTTAGTCTCCACATACTAAAGCTTCATCAATTTTAATATCTATTAAGGAAAAAAAAAAAAATTTCAATATACAATATATGTTATATATCATAAAGGATATCGACCTCTTTAATATGGAAAAATTCCTTTATAAAGCATAAAACAAAGTTATTATTTACCAAATTTTATGTTTATATGAAGTTATATTAAAGTTAACTATGCTTTTAGCATCACCCATGTCATCAACCTCGGGCTTTCACTAAAGCAATTCAACATTTAACAATGGATTATAATCCAGCTACTAAAAATCTGTCGGTGCAGAGACTACATTTTAATGACATACACTTGAGCGCAAATAGAAAGAGGTTATATCTTCATAGCCGTCCTTGTA
>NW_018484316.1:0-3088 GCF_002113885.1 Mizuhopecten yessoensis
CATTTCCATTAACAGTTGTTATGGTAACAGAAACATTTCCATTAATAGTCGCTATGGTAACAGAAACATTTCCATTAACAGTTGTTATGGTAACAAACATATTTTTACAGTGGTAATAGTTACTGAAGCAGTTTATTAAGACTTGTCAAAGTTACTGTAACACTCATCCTGAAATATTTTTAACTACACTTTTGTTGGGGTAGCAATGTTTTTTATTCAAACTTGTTTCACTGATAACTGATCAGAACAATTCCAGTAAAATTTCTGTTCAAATGATCAGCTTCACAGTTTCCATGACAGTTTCTGTAACTTTACTAACATTATTGTAACCCATGTTATTTCCACGTTTCTCGTCGTTACGGATCACATCTGGAGGCTTGTTCACAAAGCTCAGGTCTGAGTTACTATGGAAACAAAGACGACACAAACATAAGTACAACTTACTGGAAACAAATAATAAATACACACAGGACCGACCTAACAAATGAACACATATTCTGTGGAACATCTATACAAGGAGAGTTATATAGCGGAATAGCATAGGAATTCAGTTTAATCATGGCCTGCCAAATTTGTCATCTAAGCTTTGACAAAACAAGTATACCCTTTGTGCACGTCAGTAAAACTAACAACTTTCAAAATACTTCAAACATACAGTAATAGATCATACTGGCATCTAACATAAAAGAGTGACTTCCCTTGATCTTATACTCAAATCATGTCATTAGAACATAATGGGTTATCCCCCTTTATCTAGATATCAACTTACTTTCTTGGCTTCTCTGGAGGTTCTGAAAAGAAACAAGGATTACAATCATTAAAGGTGTGTTAATTGAATTGTTATCTCTCGTCAAAGACCTTTTTTTTCTCTCTCTGAATTTTAACTTTTTTCTTCTTTTTTTTAATTATAAAGTAAGATTTGTCCTACTTTGAAAACTGCTCAAAATACAGATAAAATACAGAATATAACAATTGACAAAATGTTCCTTAAGCTTCATATAGTTAATCACTTTTCCTGTATATGCTGAGATGTTTCCTTCAGGAAATCTCTCACTAGTTACTAGGATGTAGGACTAACAAAATGATCTCTTCAACTAGTACTGTGGACTACCTACAAACACTGGTCAGTGTCTTACCCTACACAGGAGTGACAGATTCTATTTATCGTGTAACATGCACAGGTTTGACAGATAACAGATCTAGTCTATTTATATCACCATATCATAGGTGATAAATATATATATTTATTCATCGTAACCCGTTAGGTAGGCAATTTTAAGACGCTTCCTCCGGGCTGACCTTACCTTCGATACTCTTGTTGGCGTTTCTACGTTTGAGACAAATAAAGGCAACGACGGCTACGACAACGATGACAACGACGACAATGACGATGATGACGATGATGATGGTCGTGCTGAGTCCTTCTGCTGTAGTAACAATAACAGTGATTACATAGCCAATCAAGATCACCCGATCTACTTGTTTAGATTTATAAATTACTCAGCATGTTGAAAAGCCCTACCAGGAACATAACATTGTCCCCAACAACTCTGTTACCATGCAATTATAAATCGTCACAAGAAAAACAAAATTCCAATCTTTTGAAGATTTCTATCAGTTTTGGTTTATTAAATAATCAAAATACACATGAATGACAGTTAACGAACCCAAATAATGTATGATGATAAAATAAGTCTCCAGGTGTTTACAGCTTCATTTGATGAAGAATAATGATTTCTGTTTGTTTGTATTAAGAACCACATTATTATGTACAGTGTATATAACAAGTTTACCTTCAGCATCTATCTGAATCACCACAACATTGCTATATGTAATAGATATTGGTATATACAGTGAATTTCAATACTTTAACGCTGGTCTGATTCCAATAGGGCAGATCCAACTGTATCATGTTCTACGATAAAAGTGCACATCTTTATCATTATAATCGGCTATATGTAGATATTGATAATTCAACAATCAAACAGTCTTTTGCATGTAAAAGCAATGGAGTACATACATTTTCTTTCAAACGTTATGTCAAAATTGTCTTTATTACTGTAAAGACACATTTTACAAAAATAGAAATGTCAAAACAACATTAAATTTGTGACTATCCTATTCATTAAAACCAAAATTTGTTTAAAAAGTTCTAACATTTATTTAAACAACAAAATTAAAACATCATTTGAATGTTGTGAGTGATTGACTGGTCACTATGGTACCAAACGTCAGGGTTTATTTAAATGAGAAAATAAAGTTATGAAGCCGAGTATTGTATGTGCGTATATGATAATGTAACAATAACTTGTAGATCTGATTACACAAGTCTACTTACGATCGTCCTCGGTCTGGGGTGCCTGGGTGCCGCCTCCTCCTGTGGGGTCTACAGATGGAACAGGAGTGGTTGTAGTGGGGGTAGTGGTGGGTTGTGTTTCTGTAGAGAAGGGAGGTAATAGATGTCCAGAATCATGCAGAAAACTCACCTCTCTCAGCCATGTTATAACACATCTAGATCTCAGGCCCAACAAACAAATATACTGTTTCTCGTGTCAATAATTTTTTTGTTTCATCAAATAGCAGTAGCTTTTCCCCAGAAATTTCATGATATATTTACTTCAGCTTTTGCCATTTTCAAAAAAGTTCAGATTAAATATTTTGATATTTTTTGCTGAAAATCCAAAATTGTAGATTGTATATTCAATGAAAGCCTCCAAAACGAGGATCTTAACATGTCAATTTAACAGCTTTGTCACCATTTACCAATAGATATTAAATACTCATAAAAATTTAAAAAATATTATAGACCAAGTTGAAAGCTCCCATATTTTTGTTTTCTTCAAATATATTTGCCATATATCATTCATTCATATTCTTTTGAAGAATTTTTAAGAAAATCTTTGATAGTTAAGTAAGAAAACAGTAGGTTTGTCTGGTTTGACCTCGTGTAGATAAAACATGGAATCTCTTGTGTAAGACGACAGACAGCAAATAACATATCTCTGATGGCTTTATGTATTGTTATGTCATATTACTGATGGAACTTTAACCCTTTCACCCCTAGGTAACTTTAGTAGACTCTACCATG
>NW_018484317.1:0-3088 GCF_002113885.1 Mizuhopecten yessoensis
ACTCCACTAGCCTCTATCCAGGATAAATTGATAACACTACCTGTCTCACTCTTAGCCGAATTCACATCGTTTTGATCGTTTTGTCTGTCCGCACTTTCAAACTTGGACAAATTCAGGCATTTTGATGAAGAAATGTTTGTGCATATTGATTTTAAGGATGAGGGTTTGTTTTCAGGGCTCTTGAATAAAAACATTTTTGCACGTGAAGATCTCTTTGGTGTGGCCGTGGCTTTTGATCGTGTATTCTGGCTTGGAGACTCTGCAACCAAACTGTCATTTTTCACTGGAGTTTCTTTTAAGAAAACTCCAGGCTGGTCTTGAGCAACACCAGGAAAGGATGAACTGCAATCTCCGAACAAAACTTTTGGACGACCTAGACTAAAGCCCGGCGACTTTGATCGAGTGTTCATGCAAGGTGATTCCAACAAACTTTTACCAACAATGTGTTTTCTCGGGGTTCCTTCCAAGCGTGCAGGTGACCTTGATCTTGTATGCATACTTGGTGACTCGAGCAGGTGCTTGGCTGGGGTAACCACCATTTTGTTTGGTGTCGATTTTGGAGGTGTTGGACTTCCAATGAGCTGCGAGAAGATGAGTGAAGAGTTTTTATCTGGCGATCTGAACTCTGCTGATAAATCGTGAAGTGAAACACCCGAGCTTAGCCTGTTGACAGGTGGCCTGCCTGCCATACGATCAGCTAGCTGGAAATATTTTACCATGTTGCGAGACCTCTTGGTAGGACCAGCGGAATAAAAGGAACGTCGAAGCATTGTCATAGTCCTCTTTCTTTGTGACGGACTGTCTGTTGGTTCGATACCTGAATCAACAGATAAGACGATTAAAACAGTTCTGAAGATATACGTCTAAGTCTTAAAATTATTGACTTTGTCAGAACAGACAAAACAATAAAAAATTCACACAAAACAAGATGGATGGACGAATTAAAATACATATTCAGATTACAAAATATCAATAACTACAGTAAGAATTGGTAAATAAAAATTGAGGTGCTTCATGTGATGCTAAAGAACAAAAAAGTATTTACTAGTTATATCCAAATTAGTAAAGAGAAGCAGTCACTCCTCTGAATACAAAATGATTATAAATCATTTTGTATGTCCCTTTGATGACAAAACAGTGCACAAAATCTAGATTGATGGATTGTTTATAGATACAGATGTTGAGGAGTCTGACCCACAAAGATGGAGAGCGTCTATTACTTTGTCTGGTCGTATGTAGGGCAGCAAATACATATACTTTAGTCAACAAAGTGTTGGTTTTGTAGCTCATTTTCTAACACACATGAAGACATGATACCATAGAGCTCAGTGCTATTGGTGCACTCCCGCTTGTAACTTGCCTACTTAGTTTATCAGCCTTGAGCTCACACACAAAATAACAAAATAAAACTTAAAGAATCCATCACTTTTGAGGAATAGATATTACAACCAATGTTAAAAATTATTGTCGGAGATGGAAGAACACATACATATTGAAACATGCAAAGATGTACAGGTGAAAATATTAGTCAAATTCCTAGTCACTGCTTTTCACACCAGACACTCTAACTTCCTGACTACCCAGTTTACTTACAAGCCTTTACGGGTGATTCCTCCACCACTTGTACTGTGGTGACACTCTGCGAACGATGCCTTTCCTTCTCAATACGAGAAAACACTGCCTGGCATTTCTGTTTGTGGGCAGGCGTCTCGCTCACCTTCTTGTTGCGAAATGTTGGCGACTTGAAAGGTGATTTCAGAGCTGTGAAGAGTAAAATATGTCAGATTAAAACTGATTTGTTAAATATTTTCCAACATACATTTATGATATGTATCTCAGTACATGTGCTGTATATCTGACACTAAATCTTCATATAAACTTAATACTTTTGTGACGACAAATTCGTCAGGATTTGGAAATCATCAATGGAAAAATAACTGGTATGTATTCCTTGTTTTAATAAATGTCACCCTGGTAAAATACTAGCCAGATGTCCCGGGTTCGACTCCTAGCGAAGGCATTGAAAAAAATAATGACCTCTGTGAAATAAAATTGATTTTTTAAAAAATACATTTAAATTTGGGACTTTGCTAATAAGTCTACACAAAAATGATATATAGTGAAATATATGATCTACAGTATATATCAAATTATATTTAAAATTCAGTTACAATGTTTTATATGTTTTTATTGTAATTTGTTTTAAAACAATTAAAGCAACCAATGAATACAATAAACTGTACAATTCATGCTTAACCCTGATCAAGTAATGCGACAAACTTTGATGGGTCTGAAAAGTTTAAATAGACAAAAGCAGTTTACCAGATTCATCTATCTTGTTACAGAAGTTTCACCCCAAAACAAAGGATAAAAGATCCACCTAATTTGTAGAGTATGCCTGATAAACAATCCTTCTAGTAGCTCTGTTAATACTTTACCATTCCATCAATAAGTTGCCTGATAAACAATCCTTCTAGTAGCTCTGTTAATACTCTACCATTCCATCAAAAAGTTCGCAAATAGTTACACATATCTTCAAGTCAAATCGAGTTAGAAAATGTAGATATATCTGTTAGTGCAATAAAATATATTTTTAAAAAGTTTTCTTTTATAAGATACTCTGGATGTGATGTGGAATTACCTTTTGGACTTTTGAGATTTGGGAGGCGTTTACTGTGGTGATGGCGTGATTTCCCGATATTCTCCATTACAGCAACTGATTGTCGAAGCTCCAATTTGGTTTTCTTGTTTTCAAAAAGGTTACGACAAACCTTTTCTCCACCTTTGCAAATGAAAACATCAAGATTCTGACTATTTAGAGCTACCAGAATACGAAAAGAAACAATTTGTTCTTACCCGAGTTTGAAAAATTGAAGAAATTTTCTATTGTAATGTTGGTAAATTTACACAAATAAAACATACAGTAAAGTATACGATTGGACTACAAAAAATGTGTTACCCAGGTTAATAAGTAGAAAAGGCCATAAGACATGCATGCCCCCTTGGATATGTGGTTGACCTATAAATAACAAGTGACCTTCCCGTTGACCTTGTGACCCTGAAATATAAACTTATCTAATTTATTCTG
>NW_018484318.1:0-3089 GCF_002113885.1 Mizuhopecten yessoensis
AGCCTACTTAACGGAGAAACAGCAACCATCCAATTTCGAAACGTTCGACATTGGCTGTGTTCGGCTTTATCTCTGTATAGATAAAAACGAAATTGAGCACAAATACATAGACGTGCTGATTGCCCGGGACATCGTTGTCGTATATTGTTTCTTCTGCATTGTGCCTCGACACAGAAACACTTTTGTCTTAGAATTGACCTAAATTTGCAGGTATCCCAGATGTCGAGTTAACATATAACATAAGTTTATAGTCTTTACAATTTGCTGTGTATCTATGGAAAATAAAGTGATCTTTTATTATATGAGTTAAAGCAATACTAATTAATGGAACTTGGCAGCATCCAGATTGTCAATACGGTAAATATCGTTTTATAATAGGTTTTTGCCTAATATTTCTCTTAGTTACCATAGAGCGCACTCTTGAACAAACTTGATATTTCCCCTGAGGATGTATTACAGGTACCTACACATTATCCTTTGATATTAAGTTCGTTCAAGCATGCTTTCTACAGTTTCCAAGAGGAAAACTATGCAAAATATGACATAATTCACTGCATATTCATTCTTTTTCTAATTTTTGCAAATTTGACCTTGTTAACAACGCAACAATAATTAGAAATACAAATTAATATGTTCATGACAGTGTTCGGGAAGTATTTGAAATAAAAGAAACAGTCATTTCAAAGTTCATATAAAGGTTTTGTATTTTGATGCATTTTCGGGCCAAAACACGGCCAAACCATACATAGTCTTTTCTTTTATAAAATCTTAATAAAATAAGTAAGACATCTTAAATAGGTTTAAGTGAGTCACAAAAATATTTCTTACCAACAGTTTGTTGCAAAAAGGTGCGCTTTATGCAACATTGTAACCACCGTTTTTTCGGGGTTTTATATGTCTCGAAGGGACTTTCATAAATATTTCCCATGTAAAAGTATCAATATCAAACTTTTCTTCCATATTTTCCTTCTCTGTTCAGATAATATTGTGTTCACAGAGTAAATTCGCTAAATTGTAAAACAAATCCCTTATTAGTTAGGTTGAAGGAAAGGTATGATTTAAATATATTTTCCTTATTATGTTTATTAAATTTTTAATATAGTTGTACATGTTATTATCTTCCTAAATAATCAACGTTGTAATGGTTTTTTTTTATTATTATACCAGGCTACATAAGAGGTACCTCTCTGGAGATTTTAACAAAAATTCTGCTTTTCAATACTAATCGTCAATTTTTTGAGTTTGTGCACTTCACCATTCCAAATTGAGCTGAACAATTTCGGCAGCTTTTGATGACATTTTGATAGATGCGGAAGAGCTATTAATATATGGCAAAACTGTTATTTTATTACATTTACTATTCCAATCGGGGAAATTATCCTTCTTTCAAAGGATTGATAATTGCGTTAAGCTTTACTTACTTTTCTATTTCAAAACGTAGCTTACTGATTAAATGCAAATCCATTTCAAATACAATACCTTTAAGAGTAAATTTTGTAAGGACCCATCGCAAAATTCATGCAGGATAACAAATGTCTTCTCAGTATTTTCTGCTACCTGTTCATAATGTTTTATTTTCCACAACATATATTTGAAGTCCATACATTTTCACAAATGCTGTAAGTTCCTTCATTGCTTAATTCAGTGTCATTTTAGAGCCATAATAAATTGCAGTGACATAAGCGTATTGTGATAATATAATTGAACAATTTTCATTACTCGTTCTCTTCAAATGAAGTTTTCTACAATAAGCGTAAAAATGTATGGCACAATAGGGTCTGCTTGTCTATACCCTCTTTTACTATTGAAAAATTTGAAATATTTCTCCCTGATTGATGTCTAAATTTGCCCTTATGGACTCTCCCCAAAGTTGAAATATTTTAGGACGTCTTCGAAAGTGTCAAAGAGACCAAACGCTTTTCCAAAAAGTTCTTATAATTAATAGCATTTCTGGATTCTGCATGATGCATTATATCGTAAACTAAGCGAAGTATTTGCATTTCAGTGAAAAATGTATGTAAATAAAATAATACATTTAGCAGCAGTAAAATTCTCGGCTACGGTTAAAGTCACATCCTAGGGACCTGTAACAGCAAGCAGCATGTAGTCTTATATATACTAAAGATAGTGATCAAAACTTATAAAAATACACAAATCAATTTTAACCTTTATATTTTTAATAGAACATTTTCAGTATACATTTTGCTACATAAGTTCACCGCAATATCATTTACATATCTTATTCACCTTTTTGAAAATAAAACCTTATGAGATTACATAATTCATTTATAAATGAAGGGGAATAACTCCATTTCAAAAAATATAAAGATAAACTTCCTTCGTAAATCATGATAAGGTCAAATTAGTTTCTATTTCGTCGGTTCTTTGTAAATTGTGTATTACACGTAAAAGTATTTAGATAGAGATACAGGACACATTACATTTCATATGTAAAAACACAAGTCACTGTACATTAATATTTTCATCCGTCTTTAATTAAAAATTATCAACATGATGAAATATATAACGAGGATAAGAAAGATTATTGAGCGATGACCGTTTGGGTGCGGCCTGAGATGGTTATTTGTCCAACATTTTCATATCCAGAGTTATATTTACACCATAATATACACACATATGTTGTATAGATCTATTCTACGCAGTTGTGTGTAATGCAAATCTTCTTCGTGTCCACCACAGTCTGTATATATGCCAATGATAAGCAAGGTGACCTAGATAATCTAATTATTCAAATGAGGTTGTTGGACCTGCAAACATTAGTCACATAGTGCACTGATGTCTTCATTACATAGCAAGTCATGCTTTTTTTGGTGGGCATTTCTCATATCATGTCCTTTTTACCTGGTATGTTTTGGAAGTATTTTTCATTATCTGTTGCCATTTGGTCGACCAACGATGGACAATAAACACTGACATCATTTGACAACGGAAACTGTCCCGTGGCTCGCTTGTTTACATATACGGGGAAGGATGTTGGAAGAGCGTTTCGTCAAATACAAACGGAAATATGTGTCGGCCTGTGCCGATTGTGTGACCACTTCCCTGACAGCTGTACAGTACCATTGTTG
>NW_018484319.1:0-3091 GCF_002113885.1 Mizuhopecten yessoensis
GGTTTTACCTCTGTGTAGGCAGTGTAAAGGGCCTGGGCATTTGCTTGTACCCATTCCTCAAAGTATTTTGTGTCGGGGTTGAATTTGCGCGTGCGTTCGGTGCTGTACTTATGGTCCCAACGTGTGCGCATCAGGAACAAAAACATATTTGCGTAGTCCTCCCGCCAAGGCCGTTTGGAATTAGCGTCACGGTACATTGTGTGGGTCAGCTAAAATTAAAAATAATGCATTTGTAGATTAATCAAAATTTAATTATGCCTTTCTAAAAGTCAGTTGTTGTATATCATCTACACGAGAACAGCAAAATAAATTCATCAGGAAGGCAATGAGTTTGTCCCCAGGCCGGAACATAACACCAGCTAAGGACCTATACAGACACCGCCGAAAGGTAGAGTAGTATAGGTAAGAGAGAAAAGAAAGGACAGATCCCTGTGTTACAATGGGGCAGCAGATCAATCACAGCCTCTTCATTGTCCTATCAGTAATAGACACCGACGAAAGTCTCCGATTCTGCAGTGTGCTTTCCCCGAACATACCTGTATCACCATCGGAATGTAGGACAGAGATTTCCATTGGTTATTATTGATTATTGGTAAGGCAACCGTGGATTACCGATGATGGCATCTGTTTCGTTGCTCATCAGGGCAGGTAATGGACCCTTGATTTGGTCAATAAATCTTGTATCTTGATACATATAATTGGAAGCCGGGATTTTGTAAACCCCGTCACTGACAACAACAGTTTTAGACCACACGAGGAGAGTCACATTGTGACCAAGTTTGGTTTTAGTTGTCTTGAAAGAACACAAAAACTTTGCATGTAATGACGGTAAATGACCTGTTGAAGCTTGAGAAGTCAGAAAAAATAGCAATTCAAGAATCAATTCAGGAAGTAAAGTTGGAATTCGAACTGACAAAAAACACTTATTCCTGACCAGGACTGTTCTTACCAGGTAGCTCAGTTGTTAGGGTGACAGTATAATGATCTGAGGTCCAGGGTTCGAATCCAGTTTATTTTCAGATATTATTTATCAAAGCTGAAGTCATGCAAGAACAATGCTTCTAATGCCTATTGACAGTTAAGGCAGTGGTACGGGGATGCCAAAAGTTAATTGAAGATTGAACTTACTGGTTTGTCAAAGAACTGGAGAGGTCGTAAGTTGTAGGACAGGCACTGAGCGAAGGTTTGGCGGGCCACCTTACTACCACACAGACTGATAGGACCGGGGTTGGCCCGTACATCAGTGAAATGGTCCCTGTTATTGAAGATGTGCTCCACCACTGGCCCCAAGTCCTCAGCGCCGATCATACTCAGAGGGGTCTCTGTGTCCATTGGCAGTTCTGAAATGTTGAATCAGACCAGTACTTTACTAATTAAGCTTTATCCAAGAACAATGTTTTAGAGTTTTAAATTATGACTTACGTGCAGTATGTTTCTGCGGACGCGACGTTTTAATATTGGACTGTTCAAGATATTTTATTGATTCAAACTTGCATTGACATTATAAGTAAATATTTGACTATCTATGAATGCAATTACAGGGACATGTAACATGCTATAGATATCTTAGGATACATATGGATAGACACCACAGTACTACTTTATATATAGCGTGACGGCGGTTTATATGTGACATGTCCCTGGGGATGCAATTATCACTAAACGGTATACAGGTGTGCAAACGTAGAAATGACAACACAAAGCCTATAGCGGTTGCATTTGGTGCAACGGATCATTTTAAGTTTCTTCAATGTTCATAAACAATAGGACACAATTCAATATACATATATTTCTCTGCAACACTTGGAATACACTATGAGAAAATCTAAGGTTCTCGATAACGTATTGGATTGGTTGACCGTTACGATAATTGTATCATCCGTATCGGAAGAGCGGAAAACTTTTAGAGGCCGAGGTCATCAAAGAACATCACAAGAAGAAAGAGACCACATGGGTCGCCTCAAACGATACTTGTCACCCCCTAACATGAACAGGTGTCTTAATTGTTGCGTGTAATTGACGTACCGAACAAGAAGTCCTGTCCGACTTTTTCAGGTGCCAAATAGTCAATGATATCCTCGTATCTCCGGGGCAGCATCAGGAGGGTGAGAGGGACGTCGTGTACACAAATACACTGCTCAATCTCAGCCTTAGCGACCATGTGGCGTGCGCCGATCCCCTGGATATCGGTGGTGTGTGGCTCAGTGCAGAAAATCGCGTGAGGCACACGCGACCGTTTACACGCTTCCGCAATTGTCCGTCCGTACGTTAACTCATTCACCATGAAGCTGGGGTCGTTTCTAAAGTCCGACATTGTGAATATAAAACATCCATCAGATCCGTTCAATGCATGTTCCACACTCCGGACGTTTTGGGGGTCGCAGCGAATTATTTCCACGCCCGGGGGCGGGTCCACCTCTCCTTTTCCTCTCGGGTTGCCAAGGGGAACACCCTTCACCTTTGCCTTCTTGGAAAGATAGAAAGCTACTGCTGCTCCAACGGCGGTGTCCACTCCGAGAACGGTATAAACTTTCGACATGGCTCTGAAACATAGATATATATAAATGTTACACCACAATCACAGAAACATAAATTACAAAGGAAGACTTTTCCGCTTGTGCCCTGTCCGTAATTCAACCTCACGATCTATGACACCAAATCACTTAGCCGAGAAAGTACAGCTGACTCGAACACTGCACCGGTAAACATATAAGATACACCATTCAAATCGACATGACTGTGGAACAATTATATATGTATAAATCTTTTTCTATAAAGTGTCGGTGACGTAGTCGTTATGGCAATCGCTGGTATTTTATCGGCAAGGCAATTTGGTGCCGTATATCGTCAGTCAGACACGAACACAGATGCTTAAATTGTCTCCCTTTGTTGTTTCAGTTTCCATGTTACGCATCAAGTTATACTAATATATACACTACTGTATGGTGTTGCCACTATATTACCCTACCAAATTCACATGGCATTCATGTAAACTGTAAATGCCATATCAACATAGTTCGATGCTTTATATGATGCACGCTCTCGACCAATCTGATTAAAATCATCTTTTACATGGCTCCGCCTGAACATC
>NW_018484320.1:0-3091 GCF_002113885.1 Mizuhopecten yessoensis
TTTACACGCCAATAAACGTCAAAAATATGACAACCAATCCTTAAGAGTACATATTTGTGGTTGTTATAGAAGCATTATTGTTGCCATATTTTCGCACCGGAAATTTAATTAACAATCTGTACATGTATTCCGTTCACAGATATATGTTGTATCTTGCTGAGCAGTATTTGAGATTAACAAATTCCCCACACAGTTGTCTTGCTTACTGCTGTAACTTATAGGTGCGGTCAACGTTGTATATTTTTTGTCGGCTGTCTATTGTCCAAAATGAAGCTCCAACCATGATTACGACCGGGGTCCAACAAAACCAAATTAGGGAGGTAGCATCTCGATTTGTGGAAAAATCAGTGAGGAAAAATGAACTCCGACAACGTGAACTTCAAGTATTACGAGGTTCGATATAATGATTCTCGTCTGTACGCTGTTATTTGCGTAATACATGAACACAGAAAGTGATGACGTAGCAAACACATATTCAGCGTTAACGACCCTGATTATATCTTAAATGTTTGTTACTCTGCTGCTGTTTTGAAAACAAACCTGAATACATACCGTGTTCGAAGCGTAAATAACATGAAATCATCGACCTGGGCTATGTTTTTATGACTATCTATATTTAAACATATGTTAAACCTTTGACTGAAGGCTAGATAAAACACCATATGCTGATCCAATAGAAGGCAATGTTTTGAACTTTTTACCTCATAATTTATTAGTTTATACCTGCCGTGGTACCAGACCTCAAGCAGAGCACCTGGTACATCGTCATTACCTCCGAGCGCATCTGTAAGTAAGTACATATTAATGTTCTTTGACCTGGACCAAGAGAAAAGCGCTGTGATCATGAAAATCTTTAGCCTAAAGTCCTAAGAATGTTGTTTATTTTCATATCGGAATGTAATTTTATGTATATGAGTATGTACATATTGTAATATAAACTTGTTTATCTTGAGTTCAAAGACAAGAATTATTTTTATGGTATTTAAAAAATTGACTTAAGTCTAATTAATGCACCTGCAGTCATAGATACACCAAAAAGTAGGTTACTGAACAGAATCTACAAAATTACTTCCATGAAATGGTCTACCTCGGTAGCATAGAGTATAAGCTTAGCTATTGAACACAGTCACAATAAAATACCTTCAAACATTCTATTGTTTTCCTTTCTTAATGTAGGTACCACTGTATTCTTTATATGAACCTTTTAAGTTGCGGAAATATGCATCAGACCTTCATCACGGCCCTGCTGTATACGTTGTTATCTTGACATGAATCTGTATAATCTGAAAACCTGTATAATCCGGACCACCATCTGTATTCTGTTGTTTACGGACTTTCAGTGTATCATGAAAATACGAACCTTGGAAACCAGTTTATTCCAAATGGTCGAGAAGGTATTCCGCTTGAACGGGTTCAACTACAGTGCAACCACGTATATCAGGACGACCGTTTGCAATGGTATTACTTGATGTCCTAGTCTGTGTCTCGTGTGTCCAGCCATCACGTAATTGGGTATTTGGATGACAATGATTAATTAAGTATGTAAATGTAATCGTCTCAACGGTTATTATGTATTCTAGAAGGTCGGTGTCTGGTCAGTCTCTGGTCAGAACATCAGGACAAAGTACTTAGTCATATTCATACGAAGCCGTGCAAACACGACCCACCAGTACCAGGTCGCACAAGTGATAAACGATGCTCAGGGTGTTGAGATAGACAGAAATAGAGGACGAAAAAAAAATACATGATGTAGCCAACTTATACTGCTTTATACCTCCTTCTGGATTTGGTTAATTGTTGGTTGGTTGGAGTTATTTTGTAAAAATAAATATGTAGATTTCATTGCCCATATAACAGGAAATATGAAGATTTGTTTCCTGAAGTAAATCATATTCCCAGAAACCAAAACCTAAGGAAAGGATTCACTAAGTGCAACAAACCCCGAAATTCCGAATTAAACGAAATAAAACACAAACTCTAAATAAGGGGGAAAGGAAAATGAAAATCAAGTGGTATTTCTCTAAAGGGCGGTAATTGTGCACACAGAAATATGATATTATAGCAATGATCAGGCGTATGCGTGAATGTTCCAGTCTGCTTCATTCACTTAGAACCATGGTGTGATACATCGTACTCGTTTTTGTCGAGAGATCCAAATGAGTGAAATATTACCGAGGAAACTCGAGCGGGAGAGTGAAAAGGGTGACGATTTAATTCCTTGTCATGTCATCAATGTAATCCATTGCGGTACGCTGTTATGTAGATCAGAGACGTATATATTACATAATGTATATATACGTCTGTGTGTAGATGAGGCATAATACATTATCATAGGATTACCATGATATACAGTGGTAGAAATTACATAAGTTGTTATGACTCGCGTGTAATAAAACATTCAGCTACTCTGATTGGCTGGTTCCATATAAATTGTATTTATACGCATGGTAATGGCCTACTTCTTTTGACTACGAAGGGTAAAATGACGAGTGGTACATGTAGTAGAAGGATGAGGTGCAAATTAATGAAACTAGTACAAACCGCCGGTCATCGTAACTTGTAAAGCGGAAATGAATGACCCTCAGGAATGTATCGCAGATCCTCTCCAATGTAAGTGTCACACACAACAATCAACTGACAATATCGACGACAAACATATGTAATCCAAAACTGCCAACAAATAAGCGCCGTGAGCTATCGCACAAAAAGACACGTCACGCCCGACGTCAAATTCAAACAGTTACTGAAAGTTTCATCAAATCTAGATTTTGTTTTTCTCTTCTCAATTGCAAATAACAATCTATCATTTGTGGATAATTTCAATAATTTGAATTAATGACGAAATTAATTTGTTCAATAGAAATTAAGTTTTAAGAAAAAAGGTGCCGTGTTGAACTATTTCTTCTCTCGCTGGTTAATTTGACCTTATTCGGGTTTGAGTGATTTGGTCGTATAATAACGCGATCGGTTGGCGATGACGGCAAAGAAAAACCGAAAAAAGGCAAAAGAGTCACATGGCAAAAAATTAAAATGTCCTTCATTTCCCTTCATGTTAGAGTTGTAATACTCGTTTAGAAGAGACTCGCAAAAA
>NW_018484321.1:0-3092 GCF_002113885.1 Mizuhopecten yessoensis
TTGGTATGAGAAGCCATACAGTTTAAGTATGCCAATGTCCACAATATATTTCACAACATCAAGTTATGGTCTGTTGGTCTTGTTTCAGAAGCAAACAGTTCTGTACACGCCACGTGCACCTTGTGGCTAATACAATTAGACTAGTTTGATCCTTTGATGTACATCAAAAGAGCCGCACGGCACCGTTAAGGTAAAATTGACTGGCTTTGATGTCGGATATTGCTCATCCGTTATCTGTAAAGGACAGGTGTCAGTCGAGAGATTTGTCAGTATATTTTATACCTGAAACCAAGGTGAGGAAGACAAATATACAGCATCATACACAACACACATGGAGGCACGAGGTAAGTGGGCTTAGCACCTGAGAGGAAGTGCTAAACCCTGTACAACAGCAACAGCAACAACAACAGCAACAGCAATCATTGTCAGGAGAAGGAAACATAGGAAATGTGAAAATATTCAGGAAGATGATTGATGTACCATTTTAGTGCTGATAATGGAGCCTCTTTAACTTCTTGGCCAGTCTGAAAAGCGGTTAAAGGTCCACACACATCAGTATACGATTTCAGCTAAATAACAATAATTTTGCACTAAATGACCAGCGAGCTGACCACCCGGTATTTTACCTCATAGTGATCACTCCTTACTGTGATGATGAGTGTTTGTCGAGTAGAGTTTAATACTAGATACATATGCTTCTAAAGGATCCCCAACCACAACAACGTCAGTGAACCAAATGCTGCAAGAATAGTCGTTGTCTTTGATGAAAATAGAACGTTGGATAGAAATAGAACATTAGTAACGTCTGGTGACTAGTTTCAGAGACCATTAGGCGGAGACGGCCAAATAAACGGTTAAGAGCAAAATCAAAAAGCATAGTGCTTCACGTTGATTACCGATAGCGTTTAGCTTTCGCCTTTACATGGACAGGGTTTTTTGCAATCGGTTTCTTTACTCCTCAATAACAATTTATTTAAATCTATCGTCGTCATAATTTGAAGCCATTACGTAACCATTAACGATGCCAGTCTATCTATAGCGCATACCGGAAATTCTGCGATACCGCTACAGTCTAAATTAAAGAAAATATCGGATATCGATTTTGTTTTTGTATCAGATTCATAAAATTGATTACACGTTGATTTTTATAACATCACAATGCTTTGTTTGTGAAAATTGATTTCAAAGAACAAGCTCGATGAGCCAGGGAATCTGTTGAAAAATAAAACAGAAATAACAATGACAATGAAATAACTATATTTTTTTCGGCAGTTCGAGATTATCACATATGCCATTTTGTCTATGGGTCAGAACACACACTTAACATCAGGAGGAAGCGTTTTTGTCTCATGTTTTGATAGATAAGTTTGCAGAACGTTGCTTGTTTGAGGACTTGTTGCGGCTGTAAAATGAGATTTCACTGCGGAGTTGACGCCAGTTATGGGTTGTCGCATCCGGAATATTTTGAAAAACCGAAAACAACGAGGAATGGTGTTAGAATCACGCAGAAGGTGTATGTACCGACGAGATGATGAAAATGTTGATAATGAACTTTCATTTTTAACTTGGAAGTCTTTGTTAAATAAATGCAGGGTCCAGTTTCACGAACGTTGGTACATTTTACTGAGATAATTCCCTTACCTTAGTTGTTCCGTAAAAAGGCATCAATGGATTAAGTAAACATCTCAATTTATGCTTCTTTCCTCCACTTCAATATTGATGTAATACGGAACATCCCAAATTAATGAACGTTCTTGAAACTGGGACATGTGACCGAGTACCTTACTCGTAATTTGTATTTTGTCTCAACAAATCAACAATCAAACGATGGTTTGAGTATGATAATACTTTCATGCATTCAGTGTTTTCATCATAGATGTTTATCAATTGAAGAGAGGTAACTCGTGAAAAATCCCAAATACGCTATTCAATAGATTTGTCATAAGTGAAGTCGCATGGCGTCAACAGTCCTATTAATATCACACAATTCTGAAACAATAAACATAAGAAAACAGTTTTGATGCATGCCGGTACATTATTAATAGCAGTACTATTGAAATTGATCGGCCTTATTGGTGTTCTGTAGTATGTATTTTTAAGAGCTATATATTTCATTAAATTTGGTTTAAAGTTTTAATTAATCTTAATGTATGAGAAACCGAATGAAAGAATAAGTTAAGAGAGATATTTTGCATGCCTAATGATACAAATAGACTAAGGCGACTGAGGCTCGATTCCCCGATCGGACGTGCAAAAGGTGAGGGGTCACCTGCCCGACCGGTTTTTCTCCGGGTACTCCGGTTGTCTCCGAAGTTAAGACCTGATGCGCGCTAACATCCGCGTCAACAAAGGTGATTGATATATATATATGTTAGCTTAACCTGTTTCATAATTGTGGTAAAATAGATAAAGTTTATCTTTAAAATTGACCGGCTTCTGAGTCCTCTGTACTCTTCAAAGAACAGGTATCAGTCTAGTTATTGGTCATTTTTTTAATACCTGAGCCTATATCAAATACGTGATTTTATTTTGGCTTGACATATTCCAGAGGTAAAGACCAGATAGGATTGCGTAACCCCCGGAACACGAGCAAATACAAGGCGATATTTTCCCTTCGAGAAAAATCGGCAAATTAACACCTTTATGATAAGCAATGCCACTATGGACGCTACTGTCCAGAGCATTGGAAAAGAAATTATTTGATAGCTTTGATTGAATTATATCATGTCTTGAAGCTCTACATTATTTATTCAACAAGGTTAATTATTTGTATTACTCTACCTGTATAACTGCACCTGAGAGTACCACTTAATTAGGTATATTGACTTGGGGCTCATTACATATTATACTACGGTCTCAAGGGTAAAATGTAAGGTAATGTAGTGTGAATGTATTAATAATCTAAAAGTCTGTCTTCTAACGTTGTAGTAAGACTCGCCTCCCTTGGCATGTTGTACGTTAAAGCTAGAATGTATTCAGTAAAGATTTAAAGTCGTAGCTGTACCTGTTACATCGATTGCGTTTAGAAGCGTGATGTGTATGATATTTAACATAATTTGAAAGAGTCGGAGTCGGATATGAGTTAAAAAAAA
>NW_018484322.1:0-3092 GCF_002113885.1 Mizuhopecten yessoensis
TTTTTTAAAGAATCCCCATAATTATTTTTACATTCTCTGTTCGCTGACTCTATATTCATTTAATGCTTGCGTTCCTGCTGTTTTCTTGATGTATTATTTCGTCTTCTACTGCATTCATACCGGAAGCAAGAAACATAACATCAAAAATACGAAGTTGGATACACTGATAAAACTCGGCGACAATTGAAACCCCAAGTAGTAACAGCGATCCAGTTTTAAAGGAAGAGCGAATTATGCGTATGTCACCATGGTATGCTTATTCGGTAGAACGTTACACTAGTAAACCAGAGATCCCGGGTTCAACTCCTAGCGGATGCATTGAAAACATAATGATCTTGGTTACACATACGCTCTGAAAAACAACACATTTGTTCACCTGTATCTAATTGTTATATTTCTGAAGGTAACTATGTGAAACCAATATGGATTCAGTTCATACAACGTCCTGCTCAGGTAGATATCCCGTAGGATGTGTGATGATGAAAGCAAATATATCGAGTAGAATGTAACTTTATACAATATGGTTCTTCTATACAATGCGCCATTTTTACAGCTGGTCTACCGTTCTACCGTACCAGATCGATCCGGCGAGCTTACTTGAATAACCGTTTGCCTATTGTTTAGCAGAAACGCAATTTATTACGACAGCATCGAAGAGACATAATAAATACCCGCGTGAAATTATCGCTTTTACACTTTTACCTTAACATTTGAAGACTAGTATGCAACAGTGATTAAAAATGAAAGAAGAGATTATATACCCGTGATGCACCATCCAAGATAGTAGAGATATTTTATGAAATTTTTACATAGATACTTTATGATAAAACCGAATTGATCAATGATTGATTTATTACAAGCCAGAGCTATTGATGCCCAGAGAAAAAACGTTAAATCCGTAAATTTTGCTTTCTTAGATTTATTCAAATATGAACTTTAACATATATTACGTATTATGAAAATTACTGCGTATTATGAAAATTACTCTTTTTTGTTGATGTATCGCCAATGTTACGATACCGATGAAACCTCATTCCAATAACCGTAGTCACTTAAGTGATTGATTTATAGCTATTGACTATTGTTTGAAGCGGACTGCCAAGCGTCACATTGACACATATCAAAATGGCGGTTATAACCATACTACGTTATATTGGTTCGATTTAATTGTAATATTATTTTTCATTTAGTAGGGCGATATATGGGACCTGCGATTTTACTGAAACGGTGACATATGTATTTGCATTTCACAATCAATTGCTTTTAATTTGTTAATAATTCTAGGCAATCTCCTAAAATACATCCTTTCAACGCAAAGCCTCCTTCTATTGGCCGACTCTCATTGCAATTATAAATTGATTCGGATTAAATATTAGTGAATATATATATGAATCTTAAACTGTTAAGAATAAGAAAATCCCGAAGACCACGTTATGGAGGCGATTGAAGCTCGATGGGTCTCTAGTTTTTCCTCGATTTTGGAAAGGAAAGAAGATGTAAATTTTTCTACCTATAAGAACGCTATCTGTAACATTGGTTGTTATGATAAGAAGGTCAGGTAATAGTTTCACCTTCTTTGTATACGTTTTCCATGCTTTAAGACTAAGTAATTTGTAACACGAGGTTACATTGGCATTACCCGGACTGATATTGAGATGTGTAGGCAAGGTATGGCCACAAGATGACCCCAGAACAGCTATAGTATATAATGTCCAGTTACAGCAAAGGAGATATAATGATATACATTCCTTGTATAACGGTAAGGCTAGCTAATTACACACTCTGTTGCAAAGTCTAATTATATCGGCTGTATGAACGATCAGACCCTTACCCTCCTATACGCTATATGGATCAGATGTAAAACCACTGCATTGTCCAGTACTGTAAAACTAGGCGTAAACCAGACGGACGAGCAGTTGATCCACTTGGTCATTACGATGTGTTTGCTAGATGCCATTCGGCTTGTATCGACTTTGTTAGGGATTGGAAGATAATTTGCTTTTTAATTGTCAATTTAATAAGCGAATTAGGCTTGATGAGGGAAATATGCTATGTCATCAAGCTGTCAAGTTTGGTTTTCCCATGTATGATTAAATGAAGCATTTCCGACCTTTTTGCTACCGTTAGGTTAGCCACCTGTCGCAATCAATGTACATGTCGACGGAAATATATCCATCATAATGGAAAATGGTGTGGTAATTGGTATTAATATAAATGTTTGTTTGGGTAATATTCCGTTCACTGAACGCGTGTAACATGGCACAGGTAGGTAAGGAATCACAGGTAAACACATACGGCATATCTTACGACAAACAAGTTTGTGACAGGGAACAGGAAGCCCGTCATGGTGAGTATTGCATTTATGGTATTGTAGTTACATATTTCGTATTTGACGAAATATCCTATTTAATTAATAGCGTATGTACGTATAATGGACAGAGTAATGAAGAAAGAAATGTGTACTGAATTGAACATCACCACTTGTTCATTTATTTAATCGAGAACATTTTTATTGAAGTTGATTGCAAAATAGACCATAGCTCATACTCTTCACCATTTATATACTCTTATAAATCTGAACTGTATTCAGAAACACATGAAAATAGGTATTTTCGCCATAATTTAGTTTTCCTTTAAAATAGTGATGACATTTTTCTTTAGAAAACGGATCTTTCTACTACTCGAATCTCATTTGTCCTCCATAACTTACAACCTATATCAACTAAATAACTTGTTTTTTTTATGTATATTCCGGCTATAATGGTAAGACCACTATCAAGCTCAGTAGTAGAATACCAGCTTGCCCTGCTTTTAACGTTACTAGGTTTTCAACATGAGAAATGTTAAGATCTTTGTCGTGGCCTCACTCTGCCATAATGAAAATCGTGTTCACTGTATCCATTTTGTATATGACAGAGGTCAGAGTTAATGATACTATATGTGGTGCCGGAAACGCTTGTCATTCCGTCTCCTGCCGATTGTGGAATGTGGCACATTGTAATTTTAAATTCAGGTTTTTTTCAAACCCCCAAGCGGCGCGAAGCGCCTTCGGGGTTTGATCTGTAAACACTTTGTCCACTTCCGGTGCTTCC